>NW_020215445.1:378621-395087 GCF_003070985.1 Temnothorax curvispinosus | reverse complement strand
ATTTTAAACGAGAGTAGAACAAAATTTTTGCTAATATATTGACCAAAAAAAAGCAACATTTTTATTATATTCAAAAATAATTGCTGAATCGCTCGAAACAATTTGTAACTATAATGCGAAGCTAGGATTGGAAAGAACGATATTAATCTTGTCGGAGTAAATACAAGAAATTGGCACGATAAAAAATAAATATCGGACATAAAACTAAATCTACCCGACATAAATCACGTGCGTTCATTTGTTATCCGTACCCATTTGACTTTTACATCAATGATGACCAATTATATCGTATACCGTATCTATTTTATTAGTCGAAAAAATATTACGACTCTGTGTGGCAGCTACCTTTTAACTATCCTATAATGTTATTACTAGTCGACTAGACAAATCTACTTAACTGTCCCAGATATCTCCGTACAAACGAAATAAATTGAAATGTCAATAATCGTGTGCGTTATCTGTACGTACATAAAAGAAAAACGCGGACCTTCGAGCTCAAAATTGTTTCGCGAAATTATTATTCGCGAAACAAGGCCGCTACACGACTTAAGCGTACGATGTAAAATCTCATTGCGTTTCTGCATACCTGGCTGTGCGGAATATAATTAAATCGCTTTCGTTTAAATAGGGGCAACGTGAGGGCGTTTTAATTAAAAGGCTCTCCAAGTTAAGAATTTAATGAAGTATCGCCAAGAAGATCTGAGATGAGAAACGAAAAATTAACGTAGTCTTTCCAATTGACCTAAGAACGTATCCAAATAACTACGCGTTGACGGGTCGCGGGATAATATCCTCGCCGCAGGACGGATCGTTTGAATTCGGTAGGGTCCGAGAGCGCGGGTTCCCGCGCGCGCGCGGGAAAGTGCAAAAAGTAGACGAGCGCGTCGCTGCGGCGTTAATTACGGTGCGCGGGGCGCGCTTAAGTGTCGCCATTTAGCCCGGGATTAATCTGTCACGCGGCGAGCGTGAAAAACTATCCGTTTAAGAGGCCGACTCTCATGGAGGACCGTTTGATTGGCAGTGCTCGAGACAGACGGCGGGGCAGAAAGAGTGGAAACGAGCGGGAGCGAGAGGGAGACGGAGAAGGAGAGGCTAGAGTTCCTTTTGGTGCGAGGCGCTCCTTTTCGCGTCCCTCTCGCGCGCGCCTCGCACTTATAAAGCCTCTTCGCTCGCGCGCGTATATATTCGACTCGGAAGTGGCGTGAAAGAGAGGGAGCGAGAGACGAGAGAGGACGGGAAAGCGGAGGAAGACTTTATTTTCGGTAGTCCGATGACGTTCGCCAGCTCGCGCGAGGCGAAGAGGAACGGCGGGCGTCCCGGCGCGCGGCGCGGAGGCAGAAGACGGCGAGAAGATGAAGACGACGTAAAAGAAGAAAAGAGGGAGAAGAACCCGAGAAAAGAAGAGAACGAGGAGGAGGAGGAGGAGGAAGATGAAGAAGAAGAGAGCATCTCCGAACACAATTTAAAAGATGACGAACAGCCGTACACACAAGTAAGGAGTACGACCGAATGCGAGAGATAAAGAGCGTCGCCTCTCTCTTTCTCGGGGAAGACGGCGAAGACGGCAAGAGCGCGAGAGAGAGAAAAGATGTAGCGCGAGGGACAGAGAGAGATGGCGACGGAACTCGCGGGGAAGAGAGACGGAGAGAGAGAGAAAGAGAGAAAGGGAGCGCGAGAGACGGACCACGGGAGGATCACGCGTGCGGTTCCTTCGGTTGTTAGGTCGTTGTTATACAGGTTCTTAAAGGTCCCGTCGTCGCTCCGTCCACCGCGTCGCTCCGTCTCACTCGCGCGCGGGCCGCGGTGCGCGCGCAAGCCTCGACCGGCGTCCGCCAGGCGCCGCTGGCGCTGTGGCCGGCCTCGGCCTGCGCGAGCGGGCCGCTCAGTCTAATTTGAACCGTCGCGCGCGCCCGACGCGGGGCCACCGACGTTCTCTCTCCCCTTCCACCGGTCTCTCGCGGACACGCGTGACACGCGAGGCGCCCTCGTGTGTGTATGCCGCGTGCGACAGCACACGCGACCCGATCACCCGTCGTCGACGATCCTGCACGGAGGCCGCGGCGCGCGACCATCTCCGCGCGTGAGGAAGCGGTTTCTCGCGCGCGCGCGCGAGAGAGAGAGGGAGATAGACGGAAAAAGAAGAGAGAAAGGAACAGGGGGGGAAGGGAAGAAGAGAAAGAAAGAGAGAAAGAGAGAAAAAAAATTTGCGAAAACGGAGCACGGGGAGAGCGTGATAGCGCGCGAGTGGCAACGGTTCCTAATTACTCGCACTCGTCTCTTTCCCTCGTCAACCTCCTCCCTCTTCGTTGTCACGCGGATCCGGCAAGGGTGGCCCCCGTGCCGAAAAACGGTATCGTACGTGCGCAAGAGTGGTGAAGCGTCGGGCCGAGGAGTGTAGTGCGCGAGCGAGCGTGCGGGTGGCCGTACACGGTCGAGAGAGGAGCGGTCGTCTCGTGGGTATATTTAAATAGTGTCTCGGCTGATCAGAGAGGAAACCAACACTCTCTTCATCGTCGTCGTCGTCGTCGTCGTCGTCGTCGTCGCCACCGCCGTTGCCGTTTTCGTATTCCCGTTTTTGCCTCCGTTGTGAGAATCTTTCGTTTTGGCCACCGTGTCCCGCTCCCTCTCTCCCTCTCTCTCTCTTTTTCTCTCTCTCTTTCTCACTTTTCCCGCCTCGGAACGCGACACCGAGTCTCGCGCGAGGGGTTGACGAGACAATCGCGGAATTCCGCACGACTCGATGTCGCTGACGGATCGGACGGTCGCGGGTGTTTCCTGCTGCGAGGTCGATCAGTTCCGTCTGCCTGCGAACGCGAGCGAGCACGTGGACTAGAGAGAGCGACTATACTCGTCACTCCGGTTCGCCGACTGTCAAGATATCGGAGATCGTGAAAGAAGTCGGGGCTCGCGACGTAAACGATCGACGAGGCCCCGATTCAAGTCGGAGCAGGATGATCGTGCCGATCGCGCGTCATAATGATCACGACCTATGAGAGATCCATGCTGGTTGTCGCGTCCGCGATCGTCGCAGCCGCCGGACGGGATCATCTGCGATAATACGATATCTTCCCGTGGAGAGAGTGGAAGACGCGAGGATAAGGAGAGAGAGAGAGAAGCGGCCGCATGGTGCGGCTCGCCACGGCTGCTCTCGCCAACCTTGAGGATGAGGAGAATAGTGTCGCGTAGGATGAAGAGGAATATGGAAGAAACCCCGACGTTTCGCTACCGGTGGTACAACACCTCGTGAGGGAATTCGAATCCGGAAGAGGAAGACGACGACAACCGCGATTCCAGCCATTTGGCGAGCGGGACGAGACATCGTGAATCGAGTCGCCGCGGGTGACTAATCGCGAGGGGGGAAACAACGAGGAAGATCACGGGGAACGGGAACTCGGTTAACATAGGACAAGAAACCGTCCAGATGCATCGGCGCAAAGCGGGCACGCTCCCCGAGGCTCGAGGAGGCGGAGGCGGAGGAGGAGGAGGAGGGGGGCGAGAAGCGCGTGCCACTGTGCGGAGTCGGGGTGACCGAGGTGTCTCGACCTCACCCCCGATCACATCAGCTAATCAGGTTGGATAATGTGGGCGCCTCTGCTTTTGGCCGGGTTCTTAAGCGGCTGGTGGGGCGCACTCGCGCTCGCTGCGGCACCCCCCGCCATTCGGGACACCCTCGGGAAAACGTCCCGGGCGACGACAAGCATCACCGAGGCGAGGCATTATCGTCCGCTGTCGATAAGCGTGGTGGACGAGGCCGACGTTACGGGGTACCGCGAGTCGCGAGGAGGAATTCAGGCACGCCCGTCGGGACCCTCGTCGTCCGAAATTCGTCCCGTTCGTCGCGACCTCGATTTCAGCTTGGTGAGTCTCGAAGAGGACCCCTTCAGAGATGGGGAACGATCGTCGGAGAGCGACGCGCGACAGATCGCGTATTACTTCACGACACGTGGCGCGACGTCGCCCGAGGTGGATCCTGGAACTCGGCGGATCGCGCCGGATCCCGAGGGCCGACCGGAGGACCTCGCGAAGGACACCCTCCCCGCCGTCGAGACGCCGGAGACGCGCGGATTACGCGGCGTCTTTCACCCGGAGATAAACGATTCCGGTCTGACTCGCGCGCCCCGTCACTCCTCGACGCAGGCACCCCTTGCGTATCCCCCGGCGATGGTCGTGTCGACACCGGCGGAGTCGTCGATGCAGCGGCCGCGGATCGCCAGATCGACGAAGCAGAGACCAAAGAACCGCACCAGGGCGGACTCGCCGCGCGAGCAGCGGCGCCGTTGCAGAAACAAGGACCGGGGCTGCCGCGGTCAGAATTGGTGTCCCGATGTCGACGTGGGCAATCGGGCCTACCTGGCGCCCACCGTGTTCGAGGGCAAGGCTCGCAGCATGTCCTCGCGGAGGAAGCCCGGCCTGAACTACGCGGTGACCTTCGAGGTGAAGCAGGTATACAAGAGCCAGCCGGGCTTTCAGCCGTTGCAGAAGAACGACAGCGTGCGGCTGCATTTCCGCGACAAATTGGTGCCTGGCAAGTCGACCGTGTGCAACAGCCACGAGGCCGGCAACAAGGGCAACAAGCAGCAACAGCGCGATAATCTGAGTGGTGTGGTGCGAGCCAATATTAAAAGGGGCAAAGTGTATCTAGTGTTTGTGAATCGCGTGGGACCCAGAAACTTCACGATCCTCGGCGAGCCGGTGATCCGAAACAAGAAGAACGAACAAGTCGTCCAAGCTGTCGTTCGACCGGATTACGGTGAGTCCTAAAAATTATGCGATCTATAATCCCTGATTAGTCGATCGGATGCGTGCTGATAGAAAATGTTCGAAAGTTCGACGTAAAGAAAAGCGAGAGTACCATTTTGCTCCAAACTGCAGCTGATAATAATTAATAGTGTGAATGTGGAGAATTTATTAAAATATTTATGACGAAATGAATATAAAACAGAATGTCTCGTACAATTTCTTCACAAATGACTGAATATTGTTTAGAGAGAAATAAGTTTCTCTGAACTTTTTTATTGTGGCACTTGTTGCACTTTTTTACGTCTCTTTAAGTTTTTTATTACAACATTAATTTAACCAGACATCTTCTCTTAAAAGATAAAAGATGAAATTGCTAGAAATAAATTTACCGCGCATTATACTATGCTTGTGAACATAAATTGACGAATGTGTGTATTTAATTTATGCAAAACTTTTTATCGTATCGTGCTACGTGCTTCTTGTTGAAAATTTTTAATATTTTTCTTTAATGTAAAGAGATAAAGACTTGCATATTTTATGCTTATAATGAAAAAATGTGTTTGACTGTAATAGGCTAATAACAAAGTCGCGGTCTCTTAAACTCGATTAATTTCAAATTTCGTTTTAAAATCATAATTAAAGGCTTTAATTACCTACTTAGTTTCGAAATACCGAAGCATGAATTATTAGCACGATTTTCGACAGCGAATATCGATCTGTAAAATACGCCAATAAATCCGTTGCATATTTGAGCACGTGAAAGAATTTAACATCCCTAAGGGCGTTCGGGTCCGAATAAACAGGAGCATACCGCGTGATATCTCACTTGTTCCCGATAATTGTTCGTCGCAGAGCTACCGCTCCGATCGATTTGCGATGACTCGAGGGCACGATCGAGCTCGATATACTCTGCCTGATAGTTTTTTTAGTTGAAACGCGTCGCCGATGTAGAATTCTCGATCAATTTCGGGATATAGCGCGGCAATATTGTTAATATGGAGAGGGATGCTCCAACAGGCGCGTGTACATATTTCCCTTTTACAGACAGCTCGGCAATATGGCAGCTAACTTATGTAAACGCACGTGAATATTTTAATTCGCGCGTGATATAGCACGGATGTGCAGGCACATTTTACGCTTAAATTCAGTACTAACTTTTATTAATTTAGGAAACATATTTTGATGGTTAATTAAAAGCATAAACTCTTACAAAAAAATTCTACGGAAATTTAGCAAAATTTATTTATTCGACTCTCAAATGTCATTTTTATTAGGTCAAAATAAATTTATAAAACCTTCGCGGTATTGCTGTAATACGGTTTAATTTCTTTTGGTGGTACGAGGTATCCGTGTTTTAAATCAATTCTCACATATATATATATTCAACATCGGAATCATTGGAAATTTACAGCAAGCAAGATTGAGATATTAAAGATTGAGATCATATAGAATTTATAACATACATCTTCGAATATCTTCAATCATGATACTTTGATAACCTGACGTTTACATAATATAGTATCCAATAATATGAAATCGTTTTACAAAATTCATGTCTAATCTCGGGAAGATCGTAATGTTGTTACAAAGGCCAGCTTCACGAGAGCAGCGACGAAGAGTCGTTTTAAATTACACAACAAATATCATTTTTCGCACTTCCGCGAATTTCAAGGACAGCGTAATCTTCCACGGAGTGTCCAAGCATTCGGATTATCTCGTTGCGACTACCTATATGACGCCTACGTGGAAGAGAGGCGCGAACGTCGGGACGCCGTGCGTCGCGCTTATATTTAACCCGCCACGTAAGTCCGCGAATCCGCGTCGCGTCGCCTCGTATACCGAATCTCTCGTGCGCCGCCGAGATATACATATACCGCATCCTAGCGTTTCGCTCGCGTGCGGACGCTTCGTAATCGCCGATTAGCGATGCGCGACGTCGCCCTCGCCGATCATCGCGTCGCGTTACGTCGCTCGCGTCTCGCGTCGGTGCTTAACGAGCGGTGAATTTTTGAAGGTGGTCCAATTTGCTGCCGGCGTCGGTTCAATGCGCTTCCACCTCTCCGCGCGATCTCGAGACCATTGGCTCCCACCTCATTTTGGTGGCTGCACATGGATCACTGCCGGATGACTTTACCGCTTGACGACCTTCCGCGGTCGATCTATCGCGCCGAACGTGACGAATGATGGAACAGGGTCATGTTCCCTCTCCGACAGACACGCTCCATGAGATCTCTGTAAATGACACCGAGAGGAAATTTAATCGTGCACATGTATTTCAGCTTTTGGTTATATGTTTACCTAAAGTTATTTCACTAGGATTCTTAATTAAAGATAATTTTCAGCAACTAGAAATTAAGAATGGATATTTTGTTTAAAGTTTTTAAAATGTGATTTTTGATGAATCATAAACATCACCGTTATAATGTCTGAATTACTTTTTCATATTCTGTACAAATATCAAATTAATATAATTCGAATTTAACAAATTTTCTTAAACTGTGTGAATAAGCACGCTTTACATTGTTGCGGCTAAAGGATCGAGATGAAAATGGATTAGTTCGCAAAAGGTTCTTTTCCACATTAAACGTTGAAAATTTCAACGTCTTGTAGAAATCGCCGGTGCAATTGAGACACGAGTAAGGAACGATCTGATTTGATTTACCTTAAACGCTCGGCGCGGAAAAGTAGAAAGCCGCCGGCGGTACGACAAATTCCGCGCGGGCATTGGAGGATGACGGGATCGGTGTCGCAGGCTTGCAAATTTTCTTCTTATCTTGAACTTCGTGTGTCGTGACGGAACGTAAGCGGTAATCGTGAGCGCGCGCGTCGGTTCCACCTGTCCTTAACAGTTAACAAGTGGCGCGTAATCGCGACGACGACAGACAGGTCGGAACGAGCGAGCGGGCGAGCGAGGCGCACGCGCTCGATCTCTAACGTTAACGGAATAAGAGGCATTATAATGACACGTGATAGTTAAGCGGCCACTTCGCGTAGCTAGTACTACTCTATATACAAGGTGTCCGAGACATTTGCGCTGACTTTCTCGACCAATTTGAGATTGTTTTTTTTTGCCTGTTGGATGACTTGCTGGAAACTGTTGGATGTTACACGGTTAGAAGTTAGAAGAGATTACTTGGAAAAAAAACGTTAGTATACTTAATCGGCATCTCGTTCCTATTTCTCTATTTGGTTGATTGCTATTTTATTTCTGTTTTAACAAATAAGTACTAATCTATTTCAAATCATTATTTATTCGCTAGTGAGAAACTGAATCCAAATAAAGAGCTTTTTGTACGAATTGTAAATTAATTATATATCAGTCTTATTGTACAGTCTTCAATGAATTTTGTTAAAGAAAAATTCATTGAAATTTTTGTATGATTTTTTATTTTAATGATTCGATATATATATTCTTTAGCACATTTGCACTTATCAATTATTTCTTAACAGAAATAGCTTTTCATTTTTAACGTTTTAATCTTTAATAGATTAGCTCTTGATAAAACAGTTATTGGCGTAATCGATACGAAACTTGCATAAAGACAGTAGTAATCGTAAATATCATATAGAAAATACATTGGAAGCATTTCATGTTCATTACAATAATTCGATCTGATCGATACTTGCCCTAGAATTTTAATAAAAATTCGGGTAACAAAAGCTAGGACAGCATAAGCTGGCAAATAATTATTCTTTCAGAAATCCTTGATTATTACAATTACGCAAGAGGCAAACCATTAACCAACAATTTGTGCAACTAGTTAAATAATTGCGTAATACCGGTGCACGCAATAATGCATGATTAAATTGCTAACATCATTCCTGGTAATTCTCGATGATTTATATAGTGTATTTGCATTTCAATTGTTTCATCTAATCTTTAATTTAAAATAATTTAGCTATCAAATCTTTACTGAAAAAATTTTGGAAAAAATGAAAAAAATACTTTTGTTGATATAATCGCAAAATATAGAAAAAAAACTTTAAAAGTATACCATATTATTTTATTTAAATGAAAATTATATCATGCTATCGTTGCAAATAACACCAGTAATTAATACAAATAATCCAGCTTTATTTTATTTTACTGCAATTTACCTCAACACAAATTAACTTTTATTTATGGACAGTCACGCTATCGACCTAAATTCGTAATGCGAATGCAATACGGATAGTTTTACAATCGCTGTATTAGACGTTACCACTTTAGCATACTATATCTCGCTTCGACTAGTGTAAAATAATATCACAACAAACGGAAATAAGTTTTACGATGTGAATTATATATAGAATATCGATAGGCAAATAATACATAGACCGGTATTCATAGATCTTATATATATAAGATTTTATATATAAGATTGTCTTACGTTTATCTTTAGATACTCCGTAGCCAATGAAACGAGCATCTAATAAAGATCGTTCAGCAGCTAAAGATAAACTTAAGACGATCTTAAATATAAGACCTGACTATATGAATATCGGCCATAATTAGTCTGGGAAGAAATCGATTGACACGAAGTTCAAGCGATAAACGAAACTTATTTCAGTTGTTCACGTTCAAACTTTAAAAATTCCGCGAGCACTGATCTTCAGAACTATCAACTATCTCAAAGCCATTTTCCTCTAAATTTTTTAGTTGAATTCGCAATTACGAATGTAACATCGCGAATTAATTTCCGGGACTCATTTGTTAATACGTATCGCATCGGCATGGCTGATTTCCAGGAGAAATACAGAACCATAAACATAGATCTTAGGTATTAAGACGAAGTACATGACAGTTAGGGACGGTGTTGTGAAACGACGTCTCGTGATTATCGCGACATATCGATTTTCACAAACGCCGTTTTAATCAGTCCAGCGTAACTGTCGCCGGAACAACGCCTCAGGACCGATCGCTTATCCAAGTTTCGGCGAAGATAAGCGAATTCCGGTGAGAAAACGTGCACGGGGGTCCTTTGACGTGCTCGGAAACTACCAGCTGGTATTATCCACCGTCGTGTCGTTAACGTTTCCATCGTTCGTCTTCGTCGTCCTCGTCTCCATCGCTCGTCCTCAAGAGTTCATAACTGTTGCGCTCGTTTGCTTAGCGCCTACCTGCTCCGTGCGCGTGTATTACATCCATCTCGACGGCGGATCGAAAGTTTTCGCGACTTATCCCATTATCGTTTTCCGAAGATCGTGACAGGATATAAGAGGAGACGTCGAAAAGCAGACACAGGGCTGGCACGGCTCGTGTGTTTAGGGGATTGTTGTTTGAGGTCCCGCGTCTCTCGAAGCTCCACAGGAAGGCAACCCTAAAAAAAAAATTTCCTTTTGTACTGATTATCTTGACGAAATTAATATAATAATAATTGCAGCGATAATGACAAGAGAAAAGTAGGTATAGATTTTCTTGAAAATGCACAAGTCATATTCGATCAAGGCTACATGAGAGTTTCAGCCCTGCACGGTATCCGCGTACTTTCCTGCTCCGTGTACTTCGTTAAGTAGATTTATCACGTGCAAGTGCGGCGGAGGGTAATCGGATCTTCGACGGCGCTCCCCCAATCTTAATAAACTTAACAATCTCGCCGAATTGTCGTGATGAAATAATTAGCTCGGGCTCTTTTTCCGAGAGGGATACATGCCCTCTCCGATGAACGGCGCCTCGTAATTGTGCAACGCGCTAATTAGCCGGCGCACTAATTACGAGTGAGTCGCGGCGAAGCGATAGACCGTATTGACGCGGTGCCGATTTTTTTTTTTTTTTTTCAAGAAAGGGTTAATTAGTAACGCAGTCATTAGTATCGATCGGGATCGCGATGCGTTTCCGAAATTTCAGAGTAACTATATTAAGAAGTTACAGTATAGTAAGTAAAGTTACGTTGTACAGTAGAGCGTACATTAATTAGAATCTCTACACTTATATATTAGTAATATACACAGTACGTTATATCGTACCAAATTATTAAAATATCCCAACGAAAATTTCATGTGACTTTTATGATACATTTATATCCAGTAGATTATGTCAGATAATTTTCTGTTGAATCCGTGATGCTGAAAGAATTTATCACATAAAGTATTATATAAGTTAACCTTTCATCATTTATCACATACTCAGTTTTTATTTAAGATGAAAATAACATATATGCAAAGTAATATATTCTCAAGCAATGAGCGATTGCAGAAGGAAGAAAAACCTAATATAGTATCGGGAGACACGCAGAACGTAAAATATGAGATTCTATGATGTTCGGTGACGGTTCGTTGATCCGTGATCTGTAAGAGCGGGTCCTCGAGAGTTCCTTCTCCAGTTGGCGGTGATTAAACCAAGGGAAGAGGAAGAAGGCTTGGAGACGTCAATTATAAGGCCTTAATCGGAAACTCGTTCTTACATTCTGTTAGTTTATACCCAAGCGGCGTAAAACGAACCAGAGAAGGAGACATAAAGAGAATCGAAGGAGAGCATCGAGAATATCGCGATAGCCTACATTGCTCCTCTCTTCTCTCTGTTCCATCTTTCCGATCGTTTTTTTCCTTTTATCTTTGTACTTTGATGTTTTCTTTCCTTTTATCTTTATACTTTTCCACCCACTTTAGTGGACCAAGGGTCAATCTATACCTTCTTCTATTATACGGCTATTATACGAGCACTTTCTGCAATTTTTCTAGTCGCGAATAACTGTATACGTACACCGCGTGTGTCAACCACGTTCAATATACTTATACGCGTATGCAATCTTGATTAGCTATCCCACGCTATCCATTACGGTAATGTACAGGGTTGCGATAAAGCATTCTTACGTAGTGACTCGTAAGAGAGTTCGCATGTGATTCGCTGGTAATCATCATCTCGCTTTTTCATAAAAATGTGAATAATTTTTTTAAAATGCTTAAGCAGAGCGGACCCGCGTCGATCACGAACGGATTACGATGTCTCGACAGAAAACTGTAGGGTAAATCTGTCTGGTAATCCGTAGCCATACAATTTGCATTATATCGAAACTATGTTTCTGGGTAGGTTCGTTTAGAAGAAGTGCATGCTTATCCACGTATATCGCTGCTCGCGTCGTTCGTGCTCTTTGCGCGTTTTCTTTTGTAACCGTGAGATCGCTTTCTGCCATTTTGCCGAGTAGCTGCAAAATACAAAGTCGCCATAAGGGATTCCGAGTTAGGCGGGAGCTTACGTAAATGAATTAGCATGTGCATT
This sequence comes from Temnothorax curvispinosus, assembly GCF_003070985.1. NCBI lineage: Eukaryota > Metazoa > Arthropoda > Insecta > Hymenoptera > Formicidae > Temnothorax > Temnothorax curvispinosus. The sequence goes on along the minus strand of NW_020215445.1, from coordinate 383,149 downwards.
ATGTTGCGAATTAAGCATATCACTTGGATGCAAACTTAGTCTCGCCGAGCTGAACGCGGCACAATTTTGTTAATGCACGCCACAATATGTGCCTGAAAATGAGTGCACTTGATATGCGCTATGTGTTTCTTGGACCGTAACTGATCAATTATCATAGCGCTTTATTATTTTATATATATGACAAACGTTTTATTTTATGTTTTATTTTACAATCTACAAAGCCAGCTGAATATTTCGAATACTCGAGATAAATTCTGTTTTATCCTGATTTACATGATTTCTTATTAATGGAAATACTGCTCTAAAAATGTAGCTTTGTCATATTGTGGTATTTTTACAGTATTTTTGCTAAAAAGAATCCTTTCAAAATTGAAATTTTTTTATCGCAAAAATCCACATACATGATGGTTCTAAACTTATTATATCGCTTTTGCAGACGTATATGCTAGACGAAATTAAATATCATCTGTACATACGTCGTATATTTGCAGTTCTTGGCGACCCCATTTTTCATCGCTTAGAGAAGCGTTGCAAGCTCGTTGGCCGTACAAACCGAGCGATCCCTCAAAACTGTCGCCTTTGCGTGTCCTCGTAATGCGTAAAATGAAACGCGCGTGCCGACCGGGCAATCAGGCTGATATTCCGAGTTTCCGGAAACAAATTACCGGCTATGTGTACGTCATTTCCTACATTCTTCGTGACCGCTTTCGCACTTTCGACCAGAGCTCACCGTCTACGTTCGCGCTCTATCGTCCGCAAACGCGCCAGTTTCGTGGAATACCGTCGACCGATTTGAATTAAACTTTGAACGAATTCCGTCCCTAGTACCGTGGTAAGAACTCTTGCACAAAATTCTGCCAGCTGAGCTACCGCCGCTCGAATCCCGCGAAAATTTTAAGCTGAACTTTCGCGATTGCGAACTTACGAGGATATGTACGTGACAATGTTTTTTTTTTTTATAATCCCATGTGGTGCCAGAGATTTTCGGCCTTGTTGCAATGGCATAATGGTCAAAATTCAAGCTAAATTTCTGTTAATGCATTAAGTCATCTAACATTTATGATACGACTACATTATATATTTTAGAAATATAATTTGCTAAAAATCTTTGTGCTAATAACTATAATTCATTTTTATATAGTGTTAGAAATGAGTAACTTGAATCTTGATTCAGTAATAATTGTCACATTTTTTAAATTTATCGCGTATCTCTAATAGCTTTGAAAGAAACGGCCGCGATATTGACGTAATTCTATTAATAATGATTCCTTTTACCGTATCATTTCGTTAAAGTCTCAACACATCGGATCACGATCGTGATTGTTCATGTCGCGTCGTGTCTATTTTCGTAATAGGGTACTTGATACGGCGTTATGCGAACGCGTCGATACGTCGTAAAATCTCGCGGAACACGTGTCGCTCTGACCTTAACTACTGGTTCGCCGTCGGACCTCGATCGACTCGCCGATCGCTTGATGCGAGTTGATGCGCGGCCGCGCAGATTCTACGGCCCCGGCGGCGAATTACTATCGATATTAATTGATGCCAATTATCGTCGCGTTCGACACGCGGCCCGTATGTAGGACGGCGAGCACGTCGTACGGCCTGCAAGCCGCAACGGTGCAACGGTGCTTCGGGTAAATAGCTGAGAGTATCTCGATAATGGCGCCTGTATCGTTGTCGTCATCGTCATCGTCATCGTGACACTTTCGGCCGATTTAAAAAGAGGATCGCATCTTGATCCGCATCGGCTAGCTTCGAGAATCGAACACGCCGCGTCCATTTGAAAAACACCGCTGCTATTCCTGTGCATATTCTGACAGATAATATCGGACGATCCGATATCGGAAAAATATCCACGTACGAGACGGTCGTCACGGTTATAAGCTAAACGGGATAAAGTGGCTTTTATTTAAGATGAGCGTGTGCGATATTTGTAAATCGTGTCGTCGAATTTACAACGAAGGAATCTGTTTCTTCGAATTAACGTTGCTGCGAGGTAAAGAAATAATGTATCTAGAGTACCTAGACATTCTAGATAACGTATAAATCATCTATAATTTGTATGAATTTTTGTCTCGATCGTGTCTCTTCATTTTATTCGAAACTTGAAAAAATTTTTCCAATAAATCCAGATTTTATTTCTATTAGCGCTTTGATCTTATGCATTAAAAATTTTCTCACCGGTTAGCCTCTGGCTATTGTATTCGCGTTTAGAAATATATTCTAAATTTTACGAGCGAGAAAAGGGGACGTAACGGCGAGGAGGTACATTCAGCGATTTAACATTAACGGGAATAGTAGAGCTCGGGAGCCAAACGGACACATCAGATTGGGTCGCATCATGCGAGCCAGTCAGCGGGATAAGGTGCACTCGGCTATGCCATTCTGGGTCCGCAGGCAGGGGGAGGGAGGAAATCGGCACGTACGTATCCAGAGCACGTACGGCCCTGTGTCCATACACGGAGTGTGTGTGTGTGTGTGTGTGTGTGTGTGTGTGCGAGAGAGAGAGAGAGAGAGAGAGAGAGAGGAGGAGAGGGAAGAGAGAGAACCTACAGGTACACACTCTATATACTCTCTCTGGACGCTCGCACGCAGTCCGGCACGCATACGCCGGTGGGCCCGCAGGTGAAGGCGCGTGAGGTGGGACGGCCGGACACCGTCGCGTTTCCCTCTCTCTGGTGGGGGACCACACGTGTGGTGTGTGTATACACCGTGCCGGCGCGCGGGGCGACTGGGTAGACTGCTGGGCGGTCGCCGATCCAACGCCGAGCATAAACACGCCGAGAGATCTACCGAAGATCGTTCGAACCGCTCGAGAGTTGTGTGGATCGGTGAGCGATCGATCGGCGCACACACGCAATCTTATCGCGCATCACAACAGCGGAAGTATATAGTGACTGTGGATACGAAAAAGATTGATATTAAATGTAATTATTATGTACAATAAAGTGCAGGAATGTTTTAATTAAAAACATATACATATTATTAATAGGTAACAGAAATATGTATTACGTAAAAACAATTTAGTGAAAAATAATTGTGATTAAAAATTTATCTTAAGAAAGTGAGGAAATATTTTTAAGATACACATTAAATTAAAATAGAATAATCAGGATATTACATTAAGACTATACCAGAAATATATACAGTATATTATATTAATAAAATCCAAATAAATAAAATAAATCATGATATATCATAGAATAATTTAGAAGAGTGTTTATGCTGACCGATGCGAAGAAATATTATAAATATGTGTACAGAAATAAATCAATTTTTACTAACATCAAACGAGGTCAGGCATGTATTTTCGGGAGGCAAACATTTATGTGAAAAATAGATCTGATCGCGTTTCGTATCAGTTGTCATAATTTAAGTGGATAATGCTGTTTGAAATCGGTTTGTATATAGTTGAATCGTAATCAACAATACGATATACACATTGTCGATTACAATAATCATTTCGTCGCAGTTATTATTGTTACCGTTGTCATTATCTCCTGCGTCATACCTACAATTATTAAATTAATTAATCGATGATTTAAATCGTGATCTTTTGCTAAAATGTTATTACGCGGAAATCGATTTCGAGATCTGTTTGATTTATGGATTCACGTGGGTATCTGTGCAATCGGAGACGCTCTATCGCACGATCTGATGCGAGGATTTATATTAAATTAATGCGTTATATGAGCCAGCATATAACCGTTGCACACGCTTTTGGCATATTAATTTGTTTATAATTCGAAAATGCCTAAACAACAGTTTAGGCAAACTCTTTGAATGAATTTTGAGTTAATCCTTAGTGTACGCGCGTGTGGAAATTTCGTGCTAATTATAATCACCGAAATATTTTATAAGGAAATTAGAAAAACGCGGATTGATGATAACAATTTTTGTATATATTTGTGTGAATTTCATTTAGCATTTTTACCATTTAAAAAAAAGTTCGATTTCATTGAAATCTTACTAAAAATTTGATAGAAATTTTAGCATGGATTTTTTTTTAGAAGTTAAGGCTGCTTGGTTGTATTGGAATGTGAAAATCAATACTACTGCCTGAAACAAATTTCATGCATAGTAATCATGCTCTTATTTTAACCTAGTTGCATTTCAAAACTTTTTAGAGTATATTGGTAATCAATTTGATCTTTACAATATCATACTAACGTAATAGTATTTTTTATAACAAAGTAAAAATATCAATCCGAGAACCAGTATACAGAAAAAGTAAATTAATTTATTAATCAGAAGATAAAATGAGACTCAATAAACACGTGCAATAATTTATTGATTTTTCACAGCATTGTTCATTCATTTTCATCAGTGATATTTAAAAACTAACAATTATGTAAAGCGTTCCCGATCGTTTAAATTTATCTAACCTTTAATACCCGTATCATCAATACTAATAGTTAGATCTCGGAGGATTAATAATTAATCGGCATTAATTTAATTCCATGTGTGTGCGTGTGTGCGAGAGAGAGAGAGAGAGAGAGAGAGAGAGAGAGAGAGAGAGAGAGAG
>NW_020215445.1:226647-378611 GCF_003070985.1 Temnothorax curvispinosus | reverse complement strand
GAGAGAGAGAGAGAGAGAGAGAGAGAGAGAGAGAGAGAGAGAGAGAGCCATGGCACACGAACGGCGAAACGGGTGTTCGGCTCCGAAATCGCGATCGGCGGATTAAATCAGGCTCGCGAGCCGCGCGCAAAGCAGATTAATTGCCCGGTGTATTGGCCCGGTATGCCCCGGCGATCGTGTAGACTGCTGGGCGGCCAGCAGCCGCCGATCTCCTAACGTGTCCGACCGTTCCTCGGAGAGCGTGATTATTTTTAGCGATCTGACCGACCGTGCGATCACAGTGAACGGCGGCGGTAGTGGCGGCACGATTGCACAGCGAAACCGTGATCTCTGGTACTCGCGACCCACCCGCCTGTCCGTAGGAAATCTCTTTCTCTCTCTCTCTCTTTATCTTTGGCGGACCATAATGAAGTGCGAGAAGTATCGCACGACATGATCGTGCAGCGCACGCCCTTTATTTTGCCTCTCGCAGATAATTCTAACGATTTCATTCCGCCGTGGCATGGTACTTTCGAGAGAGCCGACACAGATAGATTCCACGATCTACCCGCGAATTGAAATCGGGATGATAACATCGATGAATTCGCGCTTCGATGCTGTAGCTAAATATATCTCACGCTGGAGTGCTCTGTATAATATTTCTGTTGTCTCATCGCTTCGTGATTTTATTGATCATTAGCAATCATGTGAGAACGCGATCAATAATACCGTAATACAACAAATTGCGTACGATAATAACAATTATCTTGAAATGATAATTAATTAATCAGTTCAGTTTAGTTTAGATAATAGCAAACTAATCACATGGAGTGTGCAGAGGATTAGGAAGAGAGTCTTTATTATATACGTGTCCTGATTTCTCGCAATCTATCATTAAGAAATTATATATGGGAATCATGCGAGGAAGAGATAGTCAGAGAGCGAAAGACAGAGAGGGAGGAGATGGGAGAAGAGAGAATACAAAAGAAGCGGGAATATTTTTTGTCGTCTTCAGAGGACACGCGGTTTTATTTACTTTTCTTGCTAATAGAAGGAACACGCGCGTGATTAATGTCTCCGATGGATATCCCTCGCGTCTCGCGAAGCGATAAGCACCTACGTATATCACTTTCCAAGAAAAGAAATTTTAATATTGTCTTCCGCGGCGATTTATGGTCGCCATCATGTGTCAGGATTGAACGCTATCCACAAGTCGACAGCAATCGCCGAAAAGCTCGCGCTCGCTGCCCACACCACTCCTTCCTTCCTTCCTTTCTCTCCGTCCCCCGAAATCGTCAGGCCTAACAGGTTCATCGTACGACGATCAATGAGCCCGAACGCGATATGATAATTGGCCGGCGCGCGGCGTAGCGCCGTCATCGTGGATTGAATTATGAGATCGCGAGTTGAACTCGAGGTGAGTCACGCGAATGCAAATTGAAGCGAGCGAAGTGGGGAATCTTGCTTTTACTCATCGGTGAGAAAATGTCCTGAAGCTATAAACGAGGATATCAAGAATCAATATCAATCAACTCGAAGCTAAAACGTTTGCTTTGGTAAGAAAGAGGGAGTGTAGCAGGAAACAATTTTCTTTCACAACTCTTACCGATTAGCACGTGTTCGTCGCTGTCGCTCTTTACTCAAGCTACGATGGTGGTATGATTATTGGTTAGTAAAAAAGTATATGAAAATTTATTTTTGAATAAAAAATGTACATATCTCTTTGCATTTTATACAAAAGTCATTGTAACATTATTGCTTCAAAATTTGCCTTGCGTCGTTCTTTTATAATGTACAGCATCCGCGTTCTCTCTCACTCGTTTCGCTTTTACTGCTTCACTGAAAAAAAACCCTGATGTATCCCGAATTAGAGCAAGAGCGTTACAACGCGCGCCGAGCAAACGTAAAGTAGAGATGAGATAGGGTCGATCCAGTAACACACTTAACCGCAAGTGAATTACCTCTTATTGCATCGTACGTACATTAGTTCTCATTCAAAACATTATCGGCAATCGTCGACAAGTTTTCGCCCCGGCACGAGAGCTGTGTACTATCATCCGCGCCAATTATAAACGTCAAAGACGTGCAACGTTGTGTCACGGTTAATCGTCGGGATAAAATTCGTCGTCGCCGTCGTCGTCGCTGTCATAATCGCGCAATAACCCGATCTCCTGGTAACAGAGAGCATGCCATTTCTGTCGCGTCTGCCACCGCGGCATTGGTTGTTAATCTTCCGCAATGAATCAGCGCTGGCACGACTCCTAAAGCACGTCTCGTATTCGCCAAATTCAAGGCTCCGAACTTGAGGACGAGTTCGATCGGACACGCGCGAGTGGTCCGCTCGGTGACAAATTATCCTTCTCTTGCGGTTGTGAACGATTAGGCAAAATATTGTTCTGAAGCTACACTCTTTCAAAAAGTACAAGCTATGACAAGAGATATTAAAACCTTTTTAACTTTTACGAAACAAAATAATAGTAAAAGTGAAAAAATATTATTTCATGAAATTAATAAGAAATTGAAAAGAAGCATTTTAATGCGAGTGAGGATATTACTAAATAGTAATATTACTATATATGTAATTATTTAATAGATTTAGAATATTTTGTATCAAAAAATTAGATAATGTGATATTTTCGAAAGTAATTATATCTTTACAAAAAAAAAATAATTATAGTGATCAGAAGTCAGCGCGACTATTGATAAGATTCTTTATTTTATAAGGACAACAAGAAATTAATATGAAATCAAATAGGGAATAGTGAGAGAGGCAATCGGAGCCATGCGCGGTAATTATTGCGCAATCAAAATATAGTCAATGAGATAAAATATATTAGTCAATACATATTTGAACGTTTTGACACTTTCTTTGTGTCATCTTCAGCGTGTAAAAAAATTAATATACATGAAATTACAAACGATATAAAATTAACAGTCAAAAGCGATACAATGATATAGTCGATTGGTCGACAAGCGCAGTCAAATCAATAAAATTTTGTTTACACGCTGAAGATGACACAAAGAAAGTGTCGAAACGTCCGAATTGATTTATTCAGGAGAGCCTATACTTAGTTTATTATTAACATGAAATGTTGCAAATCATGTTACACAACTATAATTGTCAACCATGGCAGTTTGATTAATTATCGAGCGAAGGTGTGCGCGTCGAATTTACCCTGTTTGAAGGAAAAAAAAACTGTATTAAAGCAGAAAATCTGTCCAATGCGATTCTTATCCATCGAAACACGACTATTCTCTGTTTCTCTCTCTTCTTTTTCTCTCCTCTCTCTTTCTGTCTTTTTCATTCCTTTTTTGCTGTCTATCAAAGCGCTCCAATATCTCGTTAAAAAGTCGACAAAAAATCCCAGTTGGCTGCTCTCTCTCTCTTTCTCCTCTCTCTCCATCTTCCTTCCACTCCTTTTCTCTTCATTCTCTCTTCTTCTCTTCCTTCCGCCTCTCTCTCTCTCTCTCTCTCTTTCTCTCTCTCTCTCACAACATATTTCTCCATTTCCTTTCGTACTCTAATTCATCCCTGCTGTTTCATTCTCTCACCGCGAACGAATCGACCAAAAAGGGCAGCCTGTCGATAACATGTGTTTTCCCTGCCATTTGAGCGACCCCTAACTTCCATTGAACATACCGATATCATTCAGTAACGTGATATCAAAGATTCGTTGCTTTTCTCTTTCTTCGTCCTTAGTGAAGATGCACTTAATTAAAAATCATATATTTAATATCAGCTCGTAAAATAGTGCACTCATTTGTCGATTTGTACGATCTTTCGAACAAGAACTTTGTTTTTATTCTTTAATTCTTTTATACAGAATATACTATAGATAACTTGTTGACCAATTTGGAATTAATTAAACGACAAGATTACACACACTGTCTATTTTCATTCCTAAATATTTCTAAAGTTTTATTTCTCATTTGGAATTTGGAAAGAATGCAATTTTTAGTATGTGATTAGAATTATATTTTTTTTTTTGAAATGCAACGATATGTCTTCTTTATACCAATTTATTCATCTTTTTATTCTGTATATAAAAAGTATTATGGTACGGTTATCAAAAGATTAATAATTTACAATATATTTTATGTCAAAATTTATCAGAATAAAGTGTAAAATATCTCGTAAACTATTAACTTTTTGATAATTCTATTTTAATAAAATTGGTTTTATTATTATATGTCCTACAGATTGTGTGTGTGTGTGTGTGTACATAACTTTTATTTGAAACATTTTTGCCTGCCAAGCTCAGTTTTCGAGATGTTCCACTATATTATTTAAAATGGGATACTCTGTGTATATGTGTATATGTATATGTATATATTTTTATAAAGAATCTGTTAGATAAAAGAAAAAATTCATAGATATTGAGAAATACTGTACATAAATCTCGAAGCTCGTCCTTTCATAAATTCTTTACTTTTCCACTCGTTAGTTTTTGCTCACGCTTTTGATTTTGCAGCGTCCAAATTTTCGAAACTTTGCTCCGGTTTTCACGACCAACGTTCTTTGTGGCCAAAAAACTGTTTGCTGGAAAACACAGCCGGCACACTTTTCACGAAACTAGTTATCGTGTACAGATTTCACTGGATAATCATGTGTAATACCCTTTCCGCCTCCTGCATTGTAATTATAGTGATTGGCGCGTATTGATAGACCATTGCGTATCGTATTGTAATCGTAATGTAATAGTACGAGTACTGTAACGCAAGCGGACATTAATTGAAGTGCACAAATTATAGGCATTTGCGAATGATTTACGCATGACAGTCGTAATTGCCAGTGCATGTGTTCGTAAAGTTTATTATATATTTATATACTTCTTTCTAAAAATGAGCTTTTTGTACATATAAAGAAAAAAGTAAAAATTTAAGACATTTTATATACTTTTTATTCTGTTATCACTATATCTATTTCATAACATTATTCAAATTGTTTAACTCCTTTAATCTAATTATTCTGTTTTACACATATGTTATACATATTAATATTCTGTAACGCTATTTTAGATATTCGTTACGCTATTTCATATATATTCTAGATATTTGAAGTATGATTTGAAACGAAATATCTCGGGTACAATATATAAATATCTAAATTCAATATCAGCCCTTTACAGCAGCACGCGATATCGTGTTATGTCAACGATTGTTAGAATAAACGATAATTTCGCTAGCCTTGCATCCGTGATGCTGCTCCTCCCTTCGCCCCTCCCTTTCTACCGCTCGTTTTCGTGCCTTTTAACTCTTCCCCTTTTGCATCGGCTGCTCGTTTTACTGCGTTGCTTTTCAATTTTCGAAGCCGGTTTACGCGACGGTGAACGTTCCTCCCTTCAGCGAAAGAGCTACGAACGTGACTATCGCGCCGATGGATCGAAACGGATGTATATTGTAACTTTCCGGGAAGCTTATTCCCGTGTTTGCATTTCACGAACGTTGTCATAGTCTTTCATCGTTGTTTCACACGCTGCGCGCATATATGCATGCTACATTGTGGCGGTGCAGCGGTCGCGGTGCCGTGCCCGGCGCGCGCGAATTACGCGTCTGCCGATATTTAACGAGCGTTACATACGTATATTTCGGCGAAATACATTTGGCCACCATGAATTAATAGCGCGTGTTGCTGCTGTCGCGTCGATGTTCTCGCAAATTCGCGTGCAATGCGCGGGTCGATCGGCGTTTTCACGGAACGATGCGCAACGGAGCGGATATTTCGCGAATAGTCAAGGCCGATCGAAACGTTTGTAACGTAGAAAAATATACTGACTGACGAGCGGTGAGCTCGCGAGTCGGGCGCAGCCAGCAGCGCGCCTAGAACTTGTTAGATCAGACGGCCCGAGACCGCCGCGCGTTTTGTCGCAGTTATAAATATCCTACTCACGAAGTATTATTTCCGAACGCTCCAGAATACACTCGGATCCCCGAAAGAGGTCACGTAATACGTGGAAAAAAACAAGGAAGCAGGAAATCTTGGCTGCGACGCGAATTAAACTGTCATGGTGTTTCTCTCGCAACACCATCTCTCCCTCTCTCAGCATAACAATAATTTTAATCCGAAGAAGACCGTGAACTAAATCAATCGACTTGAATGTATTCTCATAATGATCAGACGTTAGGTGCGTGAAAATCTTTTTTTTTTCCGAAACATATTACCATGAATATGTATTAAAAATAATTTATTAACACGAATAAGGAAATTTCAAATAATTTCTTTAATGCTCACGTGTTAGCTACGATCGCATAAATATGAAAAAAAAAAAAAAAAATGTTAAGGTTTGTATAAAAGGTGTTTTTCAAAAGTTGTTGTTAAACTGCATTTTTTATCATTCAATTTTAAGAGATTGAATATTCATGTATATATTGGAATCATGAATTATAAATTTTTATTGATAGCTGACCAGTACGATAAAAATAAATAATGAAACTTGTGCGGGTTTCTTCTCTTTCGTACAAATAACAGTTACGAGAATGTTATAACGTATCGTATAATTGCTGATATTTTAGAGAAGACCAATATTGTCACGGTGCTTGAATATACTTCCAATATAATTTATAATGAATTATAATGAGTTAGTAATAATAAATATGCTCTTGATAGATATCTATAGCTCGTAATTTATGCTCTCGTAATTCGTATAATGAGCATTTCCAAACATGGTGATGTTCTCACGGGTACTTCAGTTACAAGGATAGAGAGGGGCTTAGCTTTAAATCCGATCGAATGATCATCGAATCGAGTAATTAACGGGATATCGCATGTTTGGCTTGTTAATTACTCGTTAGCGGCGCTTTGACCACTGTTCGCTATCGTATTTGCGGAGATTTTGCGGTCCTTGAGAAAATCTTTCCCCCATGAGTCAGCGGCGGAACCACCGCTGGGCAACACCCTCCATCTCGGAAAGGAACTCTGTCCTGAGCTCCTCTTTTAGTTTCGCGAGGGCGACCTTGTAATCCGACCGACTAATCTCCCGCTGTGATTTTTCCGGAGGGCTAACATCTGTCCTCCCCCGTGCCCTCCTTTCTTCCCACCCCTCTCCCCGCTCTTCCACGCGCTCTTGCTTTCTTCCTTCAGGCGTTTTCTTCGTTCTCTCGATGCTGGTCACGATCATCCTGGCAACCGTCCGCGCCAGATACGCTCCGGATTCGCCGCACGCGTTACCGCTCATTGCCGAGAGGTGAGGTGATACAGCGGACCCGCGGAAATATTCGGCGCGGCCATTACCGACGCTAGTAAGCACGTACTCTATATGGTAATTGTGCCACTTTCGAGCGATTCACCCGGTCTTTGAACGTTTCCGCTATATCCGCTTTCGTCGATCGTTTTGCCGTTTCGTGTAGCACGCCGAAGAAGTCCGGGCTTATCGTAATGTAATGTAATACAAGGAATGGACTCTATCCAAATGGAATAAAGTGCCCCAGCGTCTCCTTATTTAGATAGGAGCTCCCTACTTAACTTATATATTTTTATATATATATGCCCTCGATTGAGATAGAAATATCAAGATTTGTTTTTAATGTACAGTTTGCTTAAATTTTAAATAATTATTATATTATTTAATCATACAATTTTATTTTAATGGTACTAAAATTATTAATATTAAGAGTTAATTTTTCCACATCGAATGTTAAATATAACAATTTTTAAAAAAGTATTTCTTTTATTTATAATAATATAATATAATGCATCGTTTTTCGTAAAAAAAGAATGAATTTTTTAACGATTTATTATTTCGGAAAGTGGCATATAGGAATTAATTTTCCGAGCGAGAAATCATGCCTTGGAATACTTTTAATCGTATACACAATTGTAGAATGGAGAATTTTATTTTTATAATTATGCTTGCGCCTGAAAGCGTCCTTCTTTTACGTTTTTCAGGAGAAAAGTGCAAGTTAACAAAAATTATACTCACACTACATACAGGTATCGCGAGAACGGTTGCAAGTGTTTGTAAGTGGGGGATTTTTGCGCGCCCCACGCAGTGTGAAATAATACGAGGAATCAGGCCATTATTAAAATAGCGCGTTTAGTCTGGCGTTAGCCGTCGGCCTGATGGAATTGCATCACCGCGACCTACAAAAAATAACGCCTTTCCTAAAAATATTTGGTCGGACAGCTCGGAAAACGTGGCAACGTCGGGGAAATAACACCGTAGGATATTTTAATTTTTAACGGAGTGTTTGCGAGTTTTCTACTGAAAGAGTCGCACCGCATTTATTCAAAATAAAATTTTAGGAATATATAGTGATGTCGGTGAATTTAAGGCGAAATTTACTGTTTCCGAAAATTACAGATTTCTTTTGACGCATGTTTGTGGGAAGGACGCTCGTTTTCCAAAAACCAAAGGTATTTCCCTTTATCGCATAATTTTCGAGTCACGCAACGTTATGCAATTCACCGCATGCATACTAATTATATTTGTGATATTTCGACAAGCTCACAATCAGAAATTTAATATTAAATAAAATTAGCTCGAGACAACGTTGATGCAATCGGTCCTTAGCCAATCCATTATCTTGATCGATTCCTACTCTTAACGTCGTTTATTTTGGCGTAACTTTCTACTGGGAAATCGGAGCTGCGGCCGCGCAGCAGTCGAGCCGAAAAAAGGAGACGAGAGTGATGGCGTGAGAGAGATGGCGGAGGGAGAGAGGACGGATGGACGAACGGATGGGATCATCGAGGAACGGAACAGCGACCAGCGGTCTGGCCGTCGCGTTGTCGCGTAGTCACAACACGCTGCGAGTTATTGCCCCCAAGTGCCTTCATCGTGCCTCGTTGCTAACCTCCTTCACCCCGCCTTTTCCCAATGCCTTAATTCCTCCAATTCGCGGCCCAAAAGGCGACGGAACCGCCCGGTTGAGCGCTAGAGCGCAGCGAATTTCTCTTCGTCAACGTCACTCTCGTCTCTGCCGATTGTCTCGGTACCGTTAAAAGTTCGGTAACATCCGAAGACGCGGTTCTAATTGCTTCCCTCCGTTAAATTAAAATGTTACGGTAACAATAGATTTCAACAAGCTATAGCAATAAGTTCTCATATAGCTGTATTCTTTGCATGTTCGGTATGAAAACATTTTCGCGCATTGGAATGAAAAAGAGGAAAGGATGGAAGTATATAAAATGCAGATATTAAGAACAGATAATTATAACTATTACGGTTACAATTGCGTGATTCATTTCTCTTTTTTCGTTGCTGTAAAAAGAATGGCGCAGTTGACGGCCATTGCAGTATCCCGAAGCACGAGATAGTCACAACAATAACTATATATTGCATACCACAGGAGAGATATCGCTGTTATTCGCGGATGTTTAATACGTATGGAACACAATACACAAAATAACGCTCTCGATTTACATTCAATCGTACCTAAAGCATCACACATTTATGTCTTAAATGTCAAAGATATGTGTGACGATTATTTCTGAAGATATCGTTGAAGAAGTACAGGAAAGTCAATATCTCTAATTTTTTGAGAGGAAAAATCGTCAAGTAAATCTCCATCGTTTTTAAGATGACAAAAGCCAGATATCATCGCCCAAATGTTCTTTGTTATCAATCACCATATCTGCTATCCGATACCATCAATATGTACACCCGTAGCACGGATGTCCATTGTGTGTGTATCCTCGCAATATCTTAACAGCAGCGGGCGATGTATCGCGAATTCTGACAGACGTTTGCTGATGCGAATTCCGCTACGTTCCTGCCCCTGACGCATCCCTCCAACATTTTGAAATTGCTGTCATACCGATATCATGCATATTTATGCCGCACGTCGACCGTGATTGTTCGTATTTCTGGTCGTCGCGTTTATACAGCTATTTGCATTTTGGCAGTACTACCTATTGGTGCGCTCACTGGGAGGGAAGGGAAAGAGAGAGAGAGAGAGAGAGAGAGAGGGGGGGGGGGGGGGAGGACGAAGCGTGCTTTCTTCGAAGCTGCATCGATCTGCGGCCACCGGCCCGCACGGTCCCGCAACCGCTCGACGGCGAACAAATCGCGACGGTTTCTGCGTCGGGCAGCTCGCGTTCGTTCTTGTCCGGTTTTCGGAAGCGAAGCGTCATGTCCGTCTCGCGGCGAACACGGAGGGTCGACCAACAACGTGGCGCGCTCGCTTAAGTTATTTTTGGCGTTGGTTTAGTTTTTGCCAAGACGATGGATGATCCCGACGTGTCTCTCGGGCCTTTCCCGCCCTTCCGCTATCCCCGAAACTTCGTCCTGACCGGATCGCTTAACTCTTTAAATATATTGTTGAGCGAAACGCTTTACGTTTTACGGAACGAGGGACTTTCCTCGTCGAGAGGGACGTTCTCATGATCCCAATTAATTTCTCCGGGATACCGCGCACCGAAAGGTTTGCTTGATTTTGAATTATGGAATGCAATTCAAAACTGTTTCATTCTCGAGGGAGTTCAAACAGTCGCTAAAGAATCAAGAAGTAAGGCAAAGCTGAATTGCCATTTTCCTCCGCATTAAAAATGAATTCTTCTTCCTCTAAAAGCGCGATATGATTTTATAATGATATACACTTGACATGTTGTTCTTCATACTTTACTTCAAAAAGATTATCATTGTTTGCCATTATTTTTAAAATTATACACATTAGAGAGTTAGTCGAAATGTATCGATTTTCAGTAATTTTAGTATTGATAATTATAAAATCAACATTCTTTGTTGGAAGAGGAGTAACTTCGTCCGTAGCGGGTGAACTCGCGAAAAATCGAATCTTTTAATACGGCATGGCCAAATTCGCGATGCATGCCGATCGATTGTTCACCGGCGCGAGCGCGGACCATTATCGCACAGAAAGAGCGCAGACCACAAAGCGTTCTTTTTCCGCTGCAAAAAGATAACCTGGCCTGGCGCGCGTACCCGGGACGTACAGTGAAATCGTAGAAAGTGTCGGACATATGCGGCGGCGACAATAAAAAGTCCCATTCATTATTAACGACGAACGTGCGAGCGACGTGCCGAGCGCGCGAGAGGCGCGCGAGTAAAGTGTAGCGCGATAAATTCCGTCGTCTCGGGGAAAAAAAAAGAGAGAATGGGGGAGGAGAAAAGGAAAAAGAATGATCATTAGAAACTCGTTTCGCGCGATCTGCGCTTCGACACGAAGCTCGGCAGCTCGACGGCCGTTAACGAGCAAGACTCGCGTCGCAATATAATAATGGCGATGGGAATTTCGCGCCGCGTCACCCCCCTCTTTCCTCCCCCCCTCCCCGATCTTCGTGCTCGTCCGGATCGCTCGTTTGACGAGTTGTCCGCCGTGCGTTTCGCACAATTCGACGGTTGCGGTATCGGGATGGTGAGTCCGTCGCATGCGAGATCGTTTCGCAGCGACCGCGATAATGCGCGTGCGCTGATCAAATAATAGCGTACCGCTGTCGTTCTGTCCTGGGCGTTTGGTTAACCAGACGATAACCCGCATAATCGCTCTCGCCGTACCGCGAGTAGTAATGATCACGCAAATGCACTGCGAAGCTTTGCTAATACCCGCGCCCGCTTCGGAAGATGCACGTAGCGAACGGACGGACGACGATATGGGGTTGATCCCTATTGCAGGTTTAGTAATAACAATGAGCTGCGGATTTCCGCTGGAATCGAGATCGCCGAGAGATACTCAAGTATCCACGAGAAAATAAAATTGCTTCGCAGTTTCGATTCTCTTTTTTTTTACGAAAAGGAAAAAGAGAGTGAACATCAAATTAAATCATTATTCTTGTAATTTTCTATAATGGAACCTTACAATTAAATTTAAATACATACGTGGCAGTGCTGAAACAATTTATCAGCAATTAATTCTTACAAATAACTCCTCAGAAATTGGATATCAATTTGAAAACGTAACAAAGATTTTACGAACGCATTTAAGTAGTTTCATAAAATATATATAAATCTTCCAAGTTTTTTCAAATTTTATATACATGGATGTTTTTTTTAATTAATTCACCAATTATCTCTGAATTACAAATGAGAGAAAAATTAAAGGATGTTTGGAAATCAACTTTTAGAGATGCAAATAGACAACGGATTTTTTTCTGCAGTCGCAAAGTTATCTAAATGTTCAAAACCGAAGAGAAGAGTCCGATGCCTCACTTAAAAATCTCGAGGCTCGATAAAGCCGAGTCGACTCGGCGATGCTGCCTCCCGGACCTGTCTTACACGTCGTGATTCGTGCGCAGAAGAGACATCAAGCAGGCACGGCCTGGCGAAGACAGACAGACGGACGGTGGCAGTCGCTCTTAAATCGGCAGATCTCCGCGTCCTTACTTTCTTTGCATCAAATGCAGTGGTCAACTCGGCGTGGCGGCCGCGGCGTGGCGGCGTGCTCGATGGTGAACGATCATCGTATAAGGCCAAGTGACCGCGACCGTATCCAGGGGGGGGAGAAAGGGGGACCGACCGGGATTCTACCTTCAGCCGGCTCGCGGAACTGTACTACGGGTGTTTATATGGTGTCCTCTGCTATTCCGTGTATGTACCTATCTTTCCGTGCACGCCGTTACACCCCGCGCGTCGCACATCGCCATGTCCGCGGTAAAATTGTAGAAAACAAACTCGTTTGCCCTCGTCGTCCGCTCGTTCCCTCCTACAGTATTTTGCTCTCTTTCTCTCTCTCTTTTCACATCTGAATTATATTTTGGTCATCATATAATATTGTAACTAATAAGCATATAATCTTTCTTAGATATTGTTTCTTTAACCTTAGGATAGTAGCCTTTTATACATTAAAACTTCTTAAAATCACTCATTAAAATAAAAACTCATTAAAATTACTTTGAGGCTATAGAACAAAAGATATATCACTCTTCACGGTTTATTTAAATTTAAACAAAAGATAATGCATTATAAGCCAAAATTAAAAATCTTTATTTATTGTGATTGGAAGTAACGTTATCAGTTGCATTTTCAAATTGATAGTATAGGCAATTCTTATATACACTATCTCCTCTTATTTTTCGAAAACACAAGCTTTCCTTAATAATCCATTATGGATGACTGTGTCGACGGTCGCATTTAATATCACGTCGCGTCGATCGAGCCGCGACGCACAGGTGTCATTTGATGTCGTGACCGACAGTGACAACTCGTATCGGAATTTCGCCGATTTGTCGGGAGAGCTCACCGTGCGGTAAATAGTTAGTATTGATTCAGCGGTCATTAATACTCGTTTCCTGACACGGCGCGCTTTTCGCCCGACGTCGCTCGAACGTAATTCGAACGCGCGGCGTAGTGTCATCGTCACCGTTACCGTTACCGTCGCGGGGACTCGATTTACCAGCGTTTCGAGTTTAATCCTCTCTCGGGAGTGTTATGACACTCATGTCGTGCCGCGATTTTCTCGCCACGTAGTCGCACTCCGCGCTGCATCATTGCCGTCGACGTTGTTGCCAAAGAAACACATCAAATGGCGCGAGTAATTATCGCGAGCCTGCTTTTCGTCCAGACTGCAGAATCTACTTGAAACTGAAAAATTGTTTACACGTAAGCATTACACATTTAAACGCAACAACAATGATTAAAAATAATATTTCATTTCGAGTGATATCTAATCCCGATTATTGATCCAATCTGCATTATATTTTCTCAAGTCTCAACGATTTGATCCTCATGAAAGTCTTTCATCATTGATCTATCGTTGATCGATCGTCAATGAAGCGATGGGAATATTTTATGAAGTTACGATTTTAAAAAAAGCTAATGGCATTTTATATTTTATTCATCTTGGAATAATCGCGACTATAAATTCTTAATTTTGCTAATCGAGGTAATTGCGTTTGATTCCGGCGGAGGACGTGGACGATCAGAGAATTCGCGTTTGGAATCTTTTGTTGTGGGAGATCGCGAAAGAGAGACCTGAAGTATGCTTGTTCTTTGAAGGAACTTCTCGGCTACTTCTTCCCCACGGCCTTTCGTTCCTATACAGCACGGTAGCCCGGACACGCGACTTTGTTTTATGATTTACGGGCAATTACATTATCGGCATAACGACGCTTGCTAATATTTCTCGCGCGCGCTAATGGCACGTAGACGAACACCGCACCATAAAAGGTGCAGTGAACGGAAACTATTCATTTATTACCTATTTTCCCAAGAAAGTATTTTTAGGCGGGGAAAAATAAGCACGATATATATATAGTACGATGAAGACTTGGGGAAATTTCTTAATTTCTATAGATTCTCCTTTAAATAGATATGACATGACATGATATAATGTGTTTTGTGGAAAGCTTTTAACTCGTTTGAAAAAGGGTGAACCATACAACATGATAAACTGTCAACGTAACAAAAGAAAGAATATATATAATTTTAAAACAAATCTTTTACTCCTGAATTATCGATATCAGCGAACAAAGTTGAAAGTGATTTTAAGTACAATGTCGACAATATATCTTACAACATGATATAATTATTTATTTATAATTTTTTAAGATTTTATTAAAGAAATAATCACAGATTTCAAAGATTTTATAACTATTATGAACAACATATAATATAGCGCACTCCTTTTTTAGTAAAGTAGTAGAAAATAGATTTTAGAAATTAATTATATCGCATGCGTTTTGTTTACTCGTCTTTCGATTTATCTCTCCGAAGTGTGAAGGAAAATCGAAAACTTCGGTTAAACGTTTCACGCGTCCGAGCCAAGTCGACTCTACGCTCAATGAAAGCCTCGATTCGTCGATAAGCGAGACGATAAATGTATTCACGCCGAGCGATGATGAAAGCCACTTAGCCTCCGAGGAAGTCTGAGAATCGGTGAAGAGACTCTTCTCGGGGTTGCGTTTGCCGGCGGCGGCGACAGCGGCGGCGGCGGCGGATGACGAGAAGCACGAGCAAGACGACTACGACCACGACGACAACGACGACAACGACGACCACGACGACCACGACGACGACGACGACTACGACTGCGACGACGATGTCGGCGATGGCAGGCAAAGAGAGAGAGAAAGAGAGATGGCGCAAATGCGAGACGACGAAAATATTAGGTCTATTTCGAAATTCTATTTCGGTGCGTCGGCCGAACGCCGAGCGTTGCGCTGCTTCTACACGGCGGAGCAGCGTAAACGCGCGAAAACGTACGTGCACGCACGCGTGAAAGGAGAATCTCGAACCTGGGTTGCATTATTCCGACATAATTCGACGGTTGATCAAATTGAAGTGCGATATTGAAAAAGTATCGTAGATTTCGTCAGGTTCAAAGTTTGTTCGTGTGTGGCAAGTTTAAAAGTGGCAAAGGAGAAGGCATTCTAAAGCGCGAACTATTTTATCGCTCGCAGTTGCAATACATGTTTTCCAAATTCTACAGGTTGCATAGGATAAACGAGCAACTCACTGTTATTATTGTCGCAAAGTGTAAAATAGAAATTAGATTTGGTCGCACGCGCCAACAACGGCACTCATGCATGCATGTATGCGTATTTTCATTGTATCTTCTTCAGCTTAGAGTTGACCCCTTGACCAGAGGGAGTTGGCACGTGTTACGGAGTCGGTTGGCACGTGTTAGTAAAACAAGCGCCAGAGACCGGACTTGCTAAATATCAAGTTCTACTAAATCGCGCGCGGCCCGGTAGACGCCACCGTTGTTGGCGGAATAACAAAGGGGATCACCGGAGAGGAATTATATTAAGCAAGTTTTCTGGAAAATTGTAACTCTACCGGGCGCTCGCGATTAATAACAGGTCGCAAAAGTTGGAGCGTCATTTTAAACTCCATCGCTGATAAGAAGTCAAAATTTTCAGTTTTTCTCTTTCCCAATTCTTTCGAATTTTCTCAATTTTGAATGCAGAACGGGAAATCTGATCTTGTAAATATTCGATCTCTCGAAGGCTTGGAAATTCGATTGGATGCGAATGCAAGGAAAATTGAAAATTCCCTCGGGAACACCGCGTAAGATCTCCCCCTTTCGTCGAGAAGCGTCTCGGAAGAATCAAGATAAATCACAAATCACGCGCGAAGCTGAAAATAAATCGCAATCGCGCGCGTCTATTACGAACTATAACATTAGATCGGGAGCACGAGCGCCAGAGCGCAGAAGTCTATAACACCGCCAGTCTCTTGGAGCCAGTCATAGATCACTGACCCGGGTTTACTATATTTTCTAGTAACGAGTAGTAAATTTGTATCGCCGAGTGATATACAATCCTGCGTTTCTTCGCGGCGCGACTGCGCGCGAGACCCGAGATGGAAAGCGAGATATCGTTTTCAAAGAGAGGCAAACGACGTTTACGCTGTCCTGCCTATTTTCATTTCCCTCCTCGGCGTCCCCGGCCCGCGCTCCCTTAACAAACCGCGAACGTGCTATTAAGATGTCTGCCGAGACTTCCGTCGGCCGGAGATACTCCGGATGCTGCATCGAATGGCAGCCGTGATATTCGCTACGTCCTGATTTCCAAATGGGAAAATTATTAAATTATAGGAAGTCATATAATGTGACAATTGATGTGCAATTTGATCGACATTGTGAGAATTGAGGAATGTACGTAAAGACATGTTTTAAAATCTGTTATACATACATATATCATCTTTCTAACTAAATTCGTTAAAAACACTGCTTTTATCTCTGAATGGAAAATGACATGATATATATCTTAAAATCGCTAATTGGCATGTATAATTGACGTCATGAGAACTGAAGAGTATTTAAATATTTTCGTACATTTTTATACTTTTTATATTAAATAAATATGCTCCGGTTCCCGAACATAATCACTAAATTCTTTAATTTGAGATTTCTATGTCTTTTTCTATAATCAAAATCTGTAAAGAAAATAACGCTGATGTTAGTATATAGTTGATGTTGATGCGCAAAATAAAAATAAACACAAAAACGTCATCAAATAGAAT
The DNA here is from genome assembly GCF_003070985.1 of Temnothorax curvispinosus. NCBI lineage: Eukaryota > Metazoa > Arthropoda > Insecta > Hymenoptera > Formicidae > Temnothorax > Temnothorax curvispinosus. The sequence continues at coordinate 361,773 of NW_020215445.1, read as the reverse complement.
GTTTATTTTGATACCAGCATGTTTTTATTTTTATATCGGTGATGTGGACTATATTTTATTCGAAAACATTTTTATATTTATTTTGATCAATATTTTTCTGTGTGAATTAGGTAAAAAGCCAGACAAACCGCGAAGTAAAAATGAAAAATTATTTTTTTTATGAAATTGATGTAAAAAAACTTATTTTTTCATATATTTTTCTTATATTCTTATATTCAAAAATTTTTTAATGAAAGAAATGCTGAGAGTGAGAACTATTTACACTGAATATTTTTCCATTTGTAAATAAGACAGAAAGAGCTATTTCGACATACAAGTTAAACGTGCGGCATAATCAATACTTACATGCATTAAAGAAACATAAAAAATGTTCTATCGCAAACTACAATAGAAATGTACAAGCAAATGTATACCTCAGTCTTTAAATATCAGTTATCACGCATTGTCAGTTGTCACGTAGGTTCGTAATTTCTTTATCATGAGAATCCATTTCGCCGGTATGATTTCTACGCAATTCTTTTTGAAAACGTGTGTATATATATGTATGTGTCAACCTAGAGCCTGAGCGTCTCGCACGTGTACCGACGACATGTATGTAATCACGAGGTAGCGTCGCAGTGCGGATGTGAGAATCAGGGAATTCTTTAATATTGTTCTACGTAAAGCCGTCGCGTGCGTGACTACCAGAGAGACCGGGCTTGGAGTAACAGCCGCGCCGCGGATTAAGCGCGCCGCGACGCCGTCAGGCCTCTCTCTTTCTCTCTCTCTTTTTCTCCCTCTTTCCCTCCCTCCGCAATTCGAAAACATTTACCAAGGAATCCGCGAGATAACCTCGCGCTTACGAGCTAAACTTTTTATCTGCCTGGCGTGATATACGAGCCGAACTCCTACTTTTGTGGCTTCGAGTGAACTCGAACGGTGAACGCTCAAACGCTTTACCTGCACTGATAACGATCTAATGCGCAAGGTCTATTTGCTCGACCTCCCGCCTATATCCACGGGAACCGTTTGCGCTTTGAACGCCGCTTTTTTACAAGTAGTATTGTGATACGTAATTACTACGTGCTCTGTATGTCATGTTTCGCCTAAGGTGACTAAACGAATTAATCAGTGCAGGATACTGACTTTAGAAATTAATCAGGCGATTGCGAATGCATTATGCATGAAATTTTTTAATGCTAAATATGAAGTTAGAAATATGAAGTATATATAACCTTGTAGGTAATACAATATGTAGGTATAACATAACGTCAAATGAGATATAATTGTTCATCTATATATGCAAAGAAAAGATGTTGATTTGAAATCGATTACTTATAATTTGCCATCGAAATTGTTTCGACGGCGAAATAAAATTTACAATTTCCTTACAGTTTCAATAAAATATTAAGTTTTTCAAAAATAGAGTAAATGAAAAGGCATAATGTATTTGATAAATTATATCTTGCGATTTTTGTTAAGGAAAAGTCGGCTACAAATTGATAAAAAAAGGTACAATTGAAAGGAATTATGATAGTTAGGAGTCACATGTGCAAAACGTGTTATTCCATGAAAATTTCTTTGGCGTATTTATTTCACAAACTTTCTTCAATCGCATATAGAAAATGTCCCAGAACTGTCGGCCTCAATTTTCATGTCAGATTCTTTGAGAAATGTGGACGATCTTTTTTGCGATATATATTCCCGTGGGTAGAAAGGATCAAGGTTTGAGTAATTGCGCTATGCGGCGTTAGGCGACTTCTCCCAAGGTAAATAAACTCATCTATCTATGTTTTTCTTGCGCGACAGAAACTCTGTACGCAACGACGAATCCTCGCAGCAGCGGTTTACACCTTCAAGGCGAATTTCCACCCTCCGAGAGATCTCGCGCGGCAGTGTTTGTTTATTCCTTAATCATCAAACGACGAGAACAGGCATGCACGTTCACGTTGCCTCGGATATAATGTCGAAATTTAGAAAGATATCATTTCTGTGAATTAAACGTAAAAAGATGTACTATTCTGCTAGATCGGGCTATCTCGGGGATTGTGGTTCATTACCAGGTGACAAATAAGTTATTCAATGGCACTATATTTCTTCTGATGCAAACTAATGGACAAAGACTGGTCAAAGGCAAATTATATGCGGGATAAAAGGCCGAAGAGGTGAATAAAATGTTATCAGTAATTTTCTTCTCGTTTTAAATTTAATATAAATATACTGCGTCAAGAAGTCAGAAGCTCTCGCCCAATCTTTTTAAAAATGAAACTCAGGCGCGGGTATTTTAACAATATTTGTGCGCGAGGATCTCGTTAAAAGTTGTCGAGGAAACTGTAAGTCCTAACCGTATCGACGCGCTAAAAGGATGCGAAGGGAGATGCAACAAAGAAGTCTCGGAGCGCGAGCGCTCCTTTCTGTAGCCTTCTATGCAAATAGATATACTCGTCCGGTTATAATCCCGCTCGTTTTTCTGGGAAGCTTCCACTATAATTATTCCGGCTCCGTTATACAATAATCTCGCGCACTCTTATAACTGCACGAAGTAGGCGAGAAATTGGCGCGGGACCAATTCCGACGCGAAATGCATTAGCGCGCAGCCTCGCGCAGCGGTCATTCGCTCTAGGTATGCGGAGTTTTTCACTCGGCAGGAGCGCAAGAGTCAAATGGTTCGCGAAAAGTTCTCCGCCCATCTCTTTTAAGAGACTTCAAGTGCGAAATATAAAAATTTCGCCAAATTTCCAGGCGATTCTTCGCAAAAGCAACATTAAATTTGCAAGTTAATTTATGTAATTTAGAATCTCCTTTTTTCAAGCGAATTCACATTAGTCAGAATTTCTACCTAAACTTTTATATTTCATATTTGCAACTCAGCTTAGACGAGATTGCCGTCAATAATCGGTTGAGTAATCTGTCATTGTAAAAATGGTCGTGTTATAAGAAACCCCATACATAGCGCATAGACATTCTCCCCCCCCTCTCTCTCTCTCTCTCTGAAAAATATGTACACGTCTGAGCATAGTGTCTCGAACGCACGCGATCTCACGGTGGATCGGCCCGGCTGTTTGACAGGAGTCGAGGGCGAAAGCGCGGCCAATCGCCCGTCTCGTGTGGGAATAACTACAATATCTTTCTCCGTGTCGCGGTCGATCTGCTCGTGATACCGCGCGCGGCCGCAGCCGCCGTCGCCGATATCGTCGGATGTTACGAATCGATGGTATCCACCGCATCCGCGGGATTTGCATTGTCGCGCTGTTGCGGACCGTTCCCGCCGGAGTGTGCAGGGTGAACGTACGTGTGCGTACATATACAGAGTATTCCGCAGGCCCATGTGTGTAGACACATAATGATTCCATAGGCGTATTAGGAAAACTCCATCGCGTGGGATTGGCGCCGAATGCGCGTGTGAGAACCTACCGTGCACGTGAGTGACACGGAACTGCGCGCGATCTCCGCCACCGTCGCCGCCGCCGTCGCTCTCGATTCCTGCTTATGCGAACGCGAGCGAAAATTCCTCCTTTCTCTGCCAGGACGCCAGTCTGGCATTGCTATAGCGGGACGCGTCATGTTTTGTGTTATATTCCTTTCATTTCACTTTTCCTCCTCACGTGCATATCCCCGCGAATTCCACAAGTCATCAAAATAAGAAGCTATCTACGAGTCTGCGTGATAATATGTACATCTCATTCGGAAGAATTATTCGGGCAGGGCAAATTCACAGAATAATTTTACGAGAACAAAACGTGAAATAAAAAAATACAATGAAATTTGTAAAAAAATTTTAGCAGGTGTGGATCTTTTTGCAAGAAACAAAAATGTTCTTTCTCTTTTTTTTCAAAAAAGAATAAACAAATAAATAAAAGAGGAGCAGAAAGCTTTTATTTACGTGTATAAAGAACGTGTAGACACTAATAAGGTTTATAATTATTTACCGATCATGTTGTTAAGGATTTAAAAACGTGTTTTTATTAGCTAAAAGCGTTGCGCGTTTACGTTCGCATGCTCTTCTTTTTTTCGAAATCCCATGAGCGAATTTTCCATCAGTGCATATATGTACACGCCGATTACGTTATTAGAAACTTTATGAAAATCAAAGTAGCCGAAGCAGTTAGGCATGCGAAAAGTAATGCATAATAGTTACACGGAGCTGCGCCATGTTTTTCATCGACACGCGGTTGTTGTACAGTGGAAAAAAAAAAGCGCGCTGTATCCTCTTTCGCCCGTGCGCGACTTTGAAAGCTCTCCGAGGATGAAAAGTCCGTAAAGCTCTAACCGATCGACCGGTATTTCACGCTCCAATAAGTCTTGAGCTGTCTCTTTTGGCTTTCGCTTCCGTACACGCGGAATTCCCTCACAAGCGTTCGCGTAAGTGCCAAGCTGAGCTTTTTTTTTATCGCGGTGAAACAACATGAGAATATGTAGCAAAATCTCTGTTATTCTCCGAACTCTGTTATTCTCTTTAACGAATATCTCTTATTAGTACATATAATGTAATAACATTACTGGGTTTTGACGTTGATAATATTTGTGTGTAAGTTTAAGTGATTTTTCATAGTTTATCGACATATGTATCTTCAGATTTTGTCGTCCATCCTCTTTGAAAAACTAATAGAAGTACAAAAATCTAATGAATAAAAAAGATAGCTAGAAGACTTGCGGATTATTATTTTAGTTAGCAATTTATGCTTTATATACAGTTAATTAGGGCGCTAGGTGAATATGAAACACCGAGTTAATTTTCCTCGTTTAGCAACTTGTTTGATAGGTCGTTTTACTTTTCGCGAAATGTTGGTATTATATCTGATTTTCTCTCGCCAACGATTGCGCGTGTAGGTAACTTCGCGGATAATCAAGCGACGGGAAAGTTCTTTTGACGAGTGCATTTCCGCAATTTTACACATGTAAAACAAGGTGTGTACCCTGTCGACCCTCTAACTACCTGCAGCCGTGATGCTGCAGATTCTGTGAATCTTACGTCAACGCCGTTGCATAATTAAAAGTTTTAATTATCAGCCAGTTCGTCGTTGAACTTCCTTCGGAAAGGGTCGCCCTGGGATCGGGAACATTTACCTAACGGCTTCTTACATTGTCGCCATTAAAAGCGCAGCTTCTTTTAGTAGAATCGACAACATTCTTCACGAGATAATTATGTTAAGTTCTGAATTTAATTCCATATCGAGTATTTCCTGTGTGTATTCTCGCAAAAACAAAATTTTGGAGCAAAATATTACGAATATATTATCTTTTAGAGTTCTTCTATATTTGTGTCTTAATCTCTTCGGATTTTCTTTTCGCACACGTAATATATTATTAATAGTATATTATTGATTTTATTTAAATAAAAAGACCTATTTTCTTAACGCAATTAAATATTTTTGAAGCTTCACATTGATCTTTTATCGTGATTTTATCAAATATATTTTAAGAACTGTGCGGACTGAGTTTATGTTGACTTTAGTTTAAATTCTTATCTTCTGTATAACTTTACACTTTCTTGCTTAAATTTAAATGAATTTTACTTTAAATTCTTACCGCTCATACAAAATTGTACATTAATTTGTATGATCCAATTAGTTGTAAATCGTTTTCTATCTGTGTCCTTTCTTCTCCTATTATCCTATTTTAATTTTATAATTATTCTGTCACATATTTGATGTTTTTTTTGTAGGAAAAAAGAGACTATTTTTAGTTTGAGAACCAAAGAGAAATTTTAGCACGTCCATACAATTTCGCGCTGCATTCGACGCTCAGGACGCTCTAGTAAACGCATCGGCAAACTGATTTTCATTGTTTCGTATACGCACTCGAAACTCAAATATTATATAAGCTGTAACATATACACGTATATATAGGCGTAAATATGCATATAGCCTGTATAAACAGGATGCGCTAACGTGCGTCGGCGTTTAACATTATTCATAGGACCCGAAATTCTCTCGCCCGAAATTAGCGCGACAGCCAGTGTCCGATAGTCATGTAATCTGAATGCAAATTCATATCATGCTCTTCTTTCGCGCTCGTAGTTTTCAATCATCCGCGCAGATGATTCCTTTCTTCTGCCGAAAATCACAATTGTCAGCACAAAGCAAATTTTTTTCTGAAATACGGAACACGTTCTTCATTTTCGATAGATTACAATTTTAAAATTCTGGCCGTGACAATTTTGTGAAAAAATCTCAGTATGATGAAAAAGATAAAGAGAAAGAAAATTATCATGGTTGTATGGCTAAAATGCTTATTTATCGCAATTGCGATTTCATCAATTTGAACATTCTTCTTTTTAGTACTACTTTCGGATTATTGTACCTTCTGGTATAAATTAATAAATCATTCATCTGAAGAAGAAATATTAGGAAAATATTATATTCACACACATACATACATATTGAATTATCGAATATCTTGTTATCAAATTGTGTCCCTGTCATATCTGACATATCTCACTTTAGCTAATTCTTCTCTCACAACGGCCTAATCGTATCAGGACCTCGGGATCTAATAATTGCCTCTCGGCGGGATGGCACTCTCGTTATCCTGCGACTCTCGTTACCTCGCGAGAAGAGGGAGGAGAGCTCGCTTTATATAGGTCGCTCGTATATGATTGCCGCATCATTACGTGAGTCACTGTATAGAATGGAAAGAAATCGCCGGACTGGAAACGTCGTCTTACTCTAATCGCCGCGCCATCGTGCGATATGATCGCCAGGTCATGAATATTAATCGTCCGCTTTCGGTGCGCGCTCCGCGAACGCCGCCGGAACGTCTTGCGCTTTAAAAGCGGGACGCTTAATGTCGCTCGCGAACGTGTATATCTCTTCTCATCTCGGCATTTCAGGTAATCCGCGAGTTTACGACGGGCATTTCGGCGCGCACCACGCGCGAATGCACGCGCATAATTAAACGTATGACGACGGAAGAGTAACGTCGCGATTGCCGACACTCGAGGGCCGCCAGTAAATTATAAAGGCATGTTAATTCATATTTTCCTAAAGACGGTGTAATATTGTTTTATGCCCGCTAATATTCTAACACGTATTCGCCTGCCCCGACGAAACAGTCATATCGCGCAAAATTTACGCGCTCGTAAAAACGTCGTTTCATCGTAGAAACGATAAAATCCCGTCCCTCCAATTTCGAAATGTAAAACGGAGAAACATAAAATTCTTTATTATTAATATCATCGTATTTATTGATGTAAAATTTATCCGTTGAAGTATTGAGCGAGATCATTTTAATACGATCATCGCGTTATTAATCTAGCTCCGTCTCACTTTTCTTCCGTATTATATTACGTTCGTAATTCTTTAATTTGGGATTTTTCCTATCCCCGCGCGCTTGTCATCCCAGCTTGTTATCGACCAACGTTGAAATTCCAGTCCGCGTTTTTCATTCGAGTTTTTCCACTCGGGACTAACTCCGGAGACGCGTGATTGAACTACGGGCGTCCTATTGCGGGACGGGCCCGTATGCAGAGCGACGAGTTTCGCTTAAAACCACGGACGTTGGATTTGTCAGCGGGGATGCTATTGATTCGATGCCGTAATGAGGCGTGCCGGGGCACACTCGCCGTGTGCGCGCCCGCTGCGGAGGGCAATTGCAGCGACGTGAAACGGTGCATATGCCGGTGCATCCACGCGTGCCGGTGCACGCGGGCAGCGCGGCAGCGCAAACCAGTCCGCGTGCATCGACGGGTGCATGATAACCGAAAGTGCGGGGGAGAGGGAGGGGCACTAAGATCCCGGTCGCGATCGATACGCCACGACGCATTACGATTCAAACCGAAAACGGGATTAGACACCCGGCCGCGAGAATTCTCCGAGATTAATCGAGCGATTATAGAGTTTCCTCTCGCGATAATTGCGGCGGACAGGCAGATCGAGGAGATGCGTCGCGCGAACGTTGAATTATCCCGCGGTATCCGTGAAGTCTGGATGAATTAACGGAATGGAAATTTATTTTGCGAATTTCTGATTTTCGGGAATCGACTTCCTAATCGTTAAGTTTTTTCTATTAGAAGATCAGGTGAAAAAATTTCGTAACTTAGAATTGATATGTTGCCATATTTATAATGACATGTATGAAGTGTTTTGCGTGTAATATTAGATACAAATCACGTCTCGTTGTGAGGGGACTTAAAAACCATTAGTTATACAATGTTATAATTATGACATCGATCCGTTTAATCTGCGCTCGCCTTTTCAACCGAAATTTCTCAACGACAAGAAACCGATAAACTGATGGTTGAGAAATATTATTACCCACGATTATCGAGGGCGAAGTTGCACTTTTGACTCGTTTCCGTCAGGTATATACTATCAATCTGTGTAGTATTAATTAATATTAGTGGCAGTTATCTGCGATTTATCTTTGGCGTTCGGTTGGGTTTTAGTTGGCACACCGATCACGTTGAACGTTTTATTCGCACGATATCTCCTTTGGCAATAGAGCAAGTCGAGTTTCACCGTGAAATTAGATGCCGAGCCGCTGGTGTATAACCGGGAATTTTGCGGACAAAACTTTGTGGATCTATCTTAAAATGTCAGAAAAATGGTAAAATATGTAATTGATCGAACAAACTATTAAAAGATTTGCCAAATATTAATAGCAGAAAGATTAATTTAGTTTCACTGAATTTACAATAAAGAAAAGAAAAAATGTACCTATATTTAATTTTTCATTTTTCAGGTATATTTTTCGGATATTATTTTTATAAAAATGGATTTATAATCTGCTTGTAAAATATTCAAGCAATTAAAAAAATGCTATCGATAAAAGATTTCTAACGAAAAATTATTTTGTTTATTTTAGATAATAAAAAAAGGAATTAAAATAAATGATTACTTGATACAGCAACATTGCGTCACTCGAAATTTGTTATAATTTCTATCGGTCAACTATTCGACATTATATTTGTACGTATTATGTATTTGAATATATTCTTCAGCTACTAAAGTAAATTAGACCTTCTATATTAAGTTGTTTTTATTCACTCTCAGACATTATTGTTCGCGAAAGCAGCTCGGCGGAAACATTACGGTAAGTTTGCGATGATCGATACCGGCTTCTCTTCGCGTATACCGAAAAGCTGATTAGCGCAGCTCCGCCGCAGGCCAGTATTCACGCTACTCAAGATGGGCTCCGGTTACTTGCCCCGTTGAAACGGGGTGGCATAAGGTACGCGAGTGGTACCTCGGCTTTGATCAACTACGTGCTTTCACGGTTTGAGTCGCGGCTGATGAATCGCTTTAATTCGTTTCTCCATATAGAGCCCGCCGGGCCGGCTATAATTTTCAACCATGTCGCCAATTATCCGGCGAATCGCAATGCAAACAATATAAGATATCCCATAATCGTCTCTCCGGGAATCCAACTTAATTTTGATGATTTTGATCAACCTGGGAATTAATTTTCCCGTAATCGAAACGTCAAAGCAACGACAGAATTGTATATGTATATGCGATTGGCGAAAACGAAAGTCTTCCTTTCCTTTCAGTCACCAAACTTGACATTTCCGCTTCATCAATAGGCAACAAAAATATCTTCATTTAAAAATTGAAGATCAAACCTTGAAAAATTTTTTTACGGCTTTATGAAGTCATCTTTATATATATTAAAGAATTTGTCATCAAAATTATGCGAATGTGTATACGACTCTATTTTCAGTTCCTCATTTTACTTGTACATACTATCAATTAAAATTTAAATCGAAGTTATTTAGCCTTTGAAATTTACATAAATGTACGGTAGAAAAAGAAATTGACAATAACTATTTTAACTTTCCCTTTAATGCTTCACCAATGCTATTGAATAATTCTTGAAATTTACGTAGGTATAGACACTATAGACATTATGTTAAAAACATATATTGGAATTTACAAGAGTGTGGATATTTATTTTTTTAATTATATCAATTCTCTCTATGTGTGAACGAGCGCGCGCGCGCGCACGTGTGTGTATGTGTGTAATTACCTGTATAAATAGCATAAGAGATTATGAAATGAGATGAAAACTTACGATAAGTTTTGTGTATTATTTATAGAACTAATGTAGTTTCGATAAATGGAGTCGGTATACTTAGTCCATAGAAAGTTTAACACAGGAAAACGATCAACAATCCGCTTCGATCGGCAACATAATACCGATTACCGCGATAGAGTACATAGGTGCGGTCCGTCTGGTATACACGGTGATCTGTAAACGCCAACCTTGACCCAGCCAAGCCTTCTTTTTCCCAGCAAAAGCTAGGAACGAAATAATTACCGTTGCAACTTCTTTGGGCTCGGCGGTTACGTAATCGCGTGAATTTACAACAATGTTATTATTATTTTATGGCGCGATAAAACATTCTGCAGATACAATTGCCTGTCATTACTGTGAATTTATCCTGCGACACCGTATAATATCAAGTGACGGAATAATCAAACGAGGAACATTTATGTAAGATCTTTTTACGACTGAAAAATAAAAGACTGTAGGATCACACATAGGTAACAATAAAGATGTAAGTAGAAATTAAAAATTGTTATCACTTGAAATGGATATTGAGCATTCAGGAAATTAAAAATAAATGACTAAATATATTCAAGAAGGCGAGCGAGCGAAAGAGAAAAAGAGAAAGAAGAAAAAGAAAAAATAAGTAAACTTATTTATTAATTAACAGACATAGCTAAAGTAAAAGGTTCTTCAAAATTGAGCGTACAACCTGAAAAAGACAGTTCAATTCCAGATTAATTACGTCTGAATATGGTGTAATTCTCTTCCAGAATTTTAGGATATACATAGACATTCCGTTACGAATACTATAAGGTCCGCATTTTTTACAGTCAAAGTGTTACCTATGTTACCAAGTTCGAGTTGGTCGGAGGACAAATTCGTTGCTCTTGATAACTCCGCGAAATCGAGTTCTTGAGAATATAATCTCATGCGAGACGCGTAGGTGGATCCCATGCTTGTAACGGCGACAGTGGCGGCGCGCGGTCTCTTTCGCATGGAGATTCAATTATAAATTTGTAATCCGCCATAATCCGTTTGACGACCGCGGCTTAACAGGTCAGAGGTGTCGGTGGGTGGTATTGTTTTTGTAATCCTGATGAATATTAATGCTGATTTTGTGAAAAAAGGGAAAAATGGAAGAGCGAGAGAGAGGGGGGTGAGGGGGGGACATAGAGAAGGCATCGCACTGGAGATCTGTCCCTCTCTCACAATCAACATTTTCATGTGCCTTTCATATAATATCTCCTTTCTCCTTTTGCCCATCCATCTCTCTTTTCATCCACTTTCTCTTTCTCTCTCTTCCACCGCTTCCCTCGGTATTCTTTTCGCGTGTGGCTTAGTCACAGCCGGCAGAGGTGAGTCGAGGGCCCGCGGTGAATCCACTTTACGTAGGTATTCAAATTTCGAGTGCGTGTGCCCGGAATGCAAGATCTCTTGCCATCGCCGCCGGCGCGGTGCGGCGCGTCCGCGTCATCCTCCATATGCAGCAGAAACGAAATGTCACGACGCGGCACGCCGCTTGTGGTTCATAACGATGGATCGTTGACGATTCGACAAACGAAAATGTCACCGACGAAAACTGGTAAAAATTGCACATGGAATGACATTACGGAAAAATATTATACATACATATTTTTTTTTTCTTTAAAAGAGACAGGATGTTGGAAAAATACTCTGTCGCATGTTATCGATAATTCTAACGATCTCAATTTAGAAAACTCAGATTTTGAGAAGTTGTGGCAACTAAAAAGTTTTCTTTCCGCGCGATATACCTATAGGTGCGTTTCGCGGAATTTTGACCTATTTGGGGCAATTGAAAAATTTGGATCGCTCGTTAATTTGGATCGACGGGAGCCCACTTGCGAGGACCGGACATCGCCTTCGTTAATTTCGACCTGATCGATTATTGTATCGGCTTGGCGGGAACTCGCCGCGGGCGCGTTTCCACGTGCTTGTCCGCAATCAAAGGCGCTGTTTGCTCGCGCGTACGCACGGAGTACCGTGCGTTTATTTAATATGGAGCCATCCTGCCACGTACGCGAATGCAAATTGCGACGTTGCGCACGCCGGGGTCTGCATTTTGCTCGACATATTTTGATCAGCCGACTTCGTAATTAGAGGTGCTTAAATTTAATGGGGCATTCGCGCTGTTATTCACTCCGTGTCGGATACTCGATATCTCTTTTGCAAATTCGACGCTTGGCGGCTGATACTCGCGGGTGATAATCGGGAAAATATGTTACACCGATAAAACGAGAACAGGAAGAAATTTGTTACAATTCAATAAAAATCAATAAAATGCAAGGGATCCGCGCGGCACTAAATTAGCGGAAGTCAATGAAAAATAATGAAAAATAAGTCATAGGTGAAGTAAATGAAAATGCGATACAATAGTAATATATATTATGAAAACGCACGGGATGTGCTCCAGAGCCATCGATGAAAAATTTTCAATATTTTTACGCAACGTCTGTATAATGCGTGGTTAACACCTTCCGACTATGCCTTACGTGCTACCTGAAGTACCGTTAAACTGGAATGCGGTGCCACTGAGTATCAAAAACATTTCTAGTATCGCAAATGTACTTAAGGAAAGTAGACAGGACGGCGTCAGTCGCGCGTGGAATTGCATCGGTCGCGGGAGCGTGCGTGAGAACGCCGCGCTCCGCGAAATTATTCGCTCGTTTGACGAAGATATCGGCGGATTAGGCGAGCATATAGTCCCGCGCGATTTGCCACGATCCGACGCGGGGAATGCGAGAGCAAATCGGCGCGGCGCGCGTATGCCGGTCGGGACGCGGATACAGATACGGCGCGGCGCGGCGCGCCGTGCGAGAGAGATTTCCTCTCGCACACTCGGGATTGTATTTTCTGCGTCGTTTCGCGCGGGCCGTATCGCGGAATCTGCTGCCGATCGAGAGCACTCCGTGCCCGGCCGCGGCGAGTAAGACTAGAGCCGGAACCGCTGGATGAAACGGGGCCATGCCTCGCGTAAATCCTTGAACGCCGCTAGGAGGATTGTCGAGCAAGGTGATAATCTTCGGGACACGTTGCATATCGTATACGATCGCAGTAGATGGGGGATTGAGGTGTCGTATGCAACAACCGGGATGCGCGTACACGGCGATCGAGTAGAATGTAGATGCTAATAGCATGACAAACGCGTTGATATGAAATTATAAATCATCGATGAAGGAATTGTTAGAAGATTTATACAGAAAATCCCATCGATATTTATTTACATATGTTATAAATTGGTATTAGATTAAATTTGAATATAAAAATGTAAAAAATATATATCTTGCCATGTGCGCACGAATAAAACTACGAAACATATGTCGTTTTATTTTGCAAATTGTAAACGCGAGAGTTACGATTTCAGAATTTTTGTTAACGAATTGAATAAAGTAAATAACGTGTAATGTACCTACATGCCCCTCGCATTTTCCGCCGATTGTGTAATAAAGTAAAAACTGTTTTTATTATGAAGTATACCTCGTGAAATGCATAGATCGATTAATGGTGAGAACAGCGACGATAATAATAGCCAGGTTTGATTTTGAAACACGCCGCGCTATGAAAATACGATGCGTATAACGTGATATGATGCATCGTGTTCCAACGGCCGCGATGTAATGAATTTATTAACGACAATCAGTTTTTAACGACGCTTTGCTTCGTTTACGTTCGAAATTGTTGACCGAAATGCGATGAGCGCGATGATATTTCGGATGAATATTCGAGACATTAATTATCGCGACATAGTTATAATCTTACTGAGCTCAATGACGGAAAATGTAATCACGATACGGTGAGACAATGAATAAAAAGTGCGATGCGAATTCGCGGATCGATAGAAACGTAGGGTCTCACTTTCATCATGCGTACACAGCATTGGCCGTTAAAGGGTTAAAGGAGGAGACACACGAGGAGAGAGTGAGGAGACAGTGGAGACACCGATTGTGTGCGCGCGTGCGTGTACTTGCTCGTGTGTGTGTGTGTGCGTGTGTACGTGGGAGAGAGGTGGCGTGTCCCACCGTGAAACCGCGGGCGCGTTCAGTATTATTAGCCGGCACTAGGCGTTCGTGGACTGCGCGCGCGGCGCGGGATAGGCACCTTATTGGGTTGTGCACGAAAGTAAGATAATATACACGTACAGAATGCGCGAGATATCCGCGTGCGCGGTAAAAGGTGCGAGGTAAGAGGGGCTGTGGCCCGTCGAGTCCTCACGGTTGATAAAAGGTTATGCGAGGAATGCGGTCTCATGAGAGCGCCGTCGCTCCACAACCGCCCCGCCGTCGTCGCCGCCGCAGCCGCTGCGCGATATCAATTATCTGCCGCGCGGAATTAGCCTTCCCCGAGCGAGAGTCTCGAGTTGTCGATGCCGATGATCGATGGATATACGGGCAGCGTATACGCGCGTCTAGGAATGCCGAAATTTAATATCGAATTAACGAAAGGTGTTGAACGTTCGAATTTCTAAATTGATAGATCTATAACAAATTTAATTTCACATACTCTTCCCACGTTGTTGTAATATCAATTTTGCAGGATACTGACAAATCTACATCTGGTAAAAAGATATTCCTTTTTAGTAATCACTAGTTTATTGTACTTGTTCTAATTAAAATAATCTTAATTGGGGTGTCTGACCGCGTGCATGTGTGTATTTTTTCACTTTAATTAAATTTCTTATCGAAAGATTCTCACGCTACGACGCGAGGATTTAACATCGTGGAGATGAACAGCGCCCACCAAACCGTCGAAAATCATTAAAGCCGAGCGCGATTCTCATTAAAGCGACGACGTATATTAAATATCAGCCCACTCTTCTGTGGGTATTCGCGGATCGGGGCGGATATCCGGCGCCGCACAAGCGCACGTAGAAGTCCGCGTTTATCCAAGGATAATCACGCCACTTTCTCAGGAACGACGTTCCCAATGACGCTCTCTTTTTCTCTCTCTCTCTCTCTCTCTCTCTCTCTCTCTCTCTCTCTCTCTCTCTCTCTCTCTCTCTCTCTCTCTCTCTCTCTTTCTCTCCTCTTTCTCTTCATTACCAATGTTTATTTGCTTAGTGTCAGTGCACGCCGGTCTCGCGTGCGCGCGATCTAGATGATCGCCCCAAGATTTACGGGCAGCTTTAATGATACGCCGGAGACGCAATAATTACAGCTCGAGCGCGCGCGCCTTACGACGACAACGACGACGACGACGATGCATCGACGCTCCGCCGGTCCGTCTTCGATTTTATATGTATATTTATATCCCCTTCCGCGTTATTATACCTTTATCGTCGTAAGGGATTCGCGCACCCGGTGGTCCGACGCTGATTGCCGATGCAACTATGCGATATACACGAATATATCATATTTGCCGAGCACGTATCTTTCCTGTGTCTCTATTTAGATGTAGATGACAGACCTACCAGCAGGTTTTTTTTTAGTAACCGTAGGAATCGCGGTGGCGGTTAGCGTATAAGCCGTACGCACACATGTACAAACATACTCGCGTATCGACGCCGCGGCGTAACTTACGTTTGCCATTCTTCGGATTCCAATGACAGCACGCTCCGATTGTCGCGTACAGGTGGATCGTTGAGCCGTGAAAGGCACTGCCGCGACCGTGGTGTGTCGTTTTGTTAATTTGAAAGCGTATGTTGCACCAGACGTAGAGGCGAATCTTTTTTTTTCGTGGAAATTTGAACGTGACATAATTACGGAGTTGAAAGTTTAAGTTGAGTTCAGCATTTGATAAATTTTATTTTTAAACTCATGAAAAAGTTTTTAGAAAATATCTTGTGAGAAATCCAAACTATTTAATTCTAAGATTTAAATATTACGCGAAAAGACCAATCAGACCAATTTGTCCTAAGTCCTACCGCGGGCAAAGTGTGCATTCTGCACTTTAGCGACGTCAAATAAACTCAATCTTTTTAATTTGCATAGATGCAATAACCAGGAATCATATATGTTTCATGTCGCAAGTTTAAAGTGTTTTAAAAATTTAATAAAATAAATTTCATAAAAAATCTTACAGAAAAGTTCGTTCTAGAAAGACTAAAAATATATTCAGGTCCCTTATTTCAAGCAACTCTGCAACGTGTCACGTGTATTTGTGAAAATGAAGAAACCGCGAGCGCAAATGTTTTCTTGCCAGGCGTGTGAGACCGTGTATTCTCTTGTCAGCAATTTTTACACCGTCACTCCAGTTTCATTCCTGCGCCCCTCATATAGCGAAACGTCACAAAATTAAAAAAAAAAAAAACCGGCGTGGCGGGCGGCGCGAGACGTGCAACGGAATCGATTAATTTTCGGAAGGTGAAGTATGATAATTGCATCGAAGGGCACTCCTCGAGCGAATGTATGCGAAATGTCTGGAAAATTGTCACTCGACGATGGCTAATGAAAATTCTCCAGCGCGCCGTACCTTTTCGGCGAGCGCGAAATTGATTTATCGCCGTTCGGCGGACTTTTCCACGACCTCTCGATCGCGATCGAGCGGTATACCGGAGCGCGAATAGAGGAATGATGGTGCGAATTCCTGGCGCCAGCCACGTCGATTCGCAACACCTTCCTACAACCAGAACTTCAACTTGAAATTATTTCTCCTTATCATAGTTCACGCAGTTAAGCGAATGACACTGCACCTTCCTGGGTCTATCTTCGACGCGAAGGCGCGCAAATAAGCCAGAGAGACTTGCGCGTGCGTCTTCGTCGTTTGTGCATTATCGTCCTTCCAGTTTCAAACCCTCCTCGCTTCTATATATATACTTCAACGTGTCAGCTTGCGACTTGTCGGGGATTTCATAGAGTGTGTTTAGAATTACTTTCATGAATATTATATAATTTGGGATTTTGGGACATTAATATCAAAACGTACTCTTCAAAACTTTGTTTTATACGTGACGAATGATGACTATTATCCCAAAAGTTGTAATCTCAGATTGAAATACGGATTTTTCAAGATTTTTTAGGCAAATTTAGGATATTTTCTTAGCAAAAACCGAATGAAATATGCAATATATCACCAACTTTAAATAGCTGAACTTAATTTTAAATTAAATTTTTCTTGAAATAAAAGTCACACTTGTAATTATCTTAAAAATTATTTATTTTAAATTTATAAAGTTTAATTCTTCAAAATCCTTATAACAACAAATCTAATTATGTGAGTTATACGCAATCGTAAAAAATAATAGAATCTCTCTTTCCTCTGATTATTTTACAGATATCATAAAGTCTTTAGGAACAGCGGTCACTGGTGCTACTTTGAAAATCACGGTATTGCAATTATTATGATCAAAGCCAAGATTTTTTATCAGAAACATTACTTGTATCAGTAACGCGAAAATTGGATGATTATGGCAGTTCAATCCCTGTGAGCATATCGGCGCCGTCTATCCCCTTTCGCGGCTTCGATCGGTTTTCCCACTGTTTAGATTTCATGCGAGTGTGGCGGCGTGCAATGCTGGTGCGGTGTGGCGCGCGGGCGTGTTCGTGTTCCCGATCGTGCGTCGTGCCGCACGCACGCACGCCGCACCACGCCACGCCGCGCCACGACGCGCTGCGCCGGTGGGTAACCTGACCATCGAATGGAGTATTCTAGGGCACTGTACCCGGGGCTTAGAATAAACTCGGTTTACTTAAGCATGACGGGCATGCATATGAGTACGGGGCAAAGGAGAGCCGCCAAGCGCCATGTACCCAGTGGCCAGAAATAATTGTCATTCTACTTGGGCCGGCGCGGCGCGGCGGCCGGCACGGCGTTCGCCAAGGCCTCGTCGATCTTCTCTCTCCTCCTTCTCTCCTTTCAACCTTTCGCCTTTCTCGGCTTCCCTGTCTCTCTCTCCCTTCTTCCGCACCCTCTCTCCGTATAATTCTCCACCGAGTTCGAATTCTCTCCATGTCTTTCTCCACGCTAAAGCTTTACCCTCTCTCGTTGTCCGGGCTTGTCCGTAACATCCTCTGCATTCCCCGCAAGTTCGTTTGTCTGAATATGATGTGAGTTTAATGTGGTTTTATCATTTGATTAAGAAGAGGAAACAGAAGTATCTCATGTCCATTACTTTTAACAAACATAATTTATATTATTGCATTTTACTGTAGTTCGTTTGCGTATTTGCACATTTTTGTAAACGTTACTTACAATGCAAATGTTAATTAAGTAAAATCTTTTTCTCTTGAAAATGTAAAACTTTTTATAAAGTGACAATAAATCACGTCAGACAATAACTTGTTTTCGTTAGAATATTTGACACATAGAAGTTTATTTGAAATCTGTTCTGACATATATAGGTACATCCATTTTAACTGATCTAAACATTATCGGATTTTTAGTTTAATACGTATATTATAATTTGAGAAACTATATAACGATCAATATCCAAAATAAACTGATACCTATACCGCACATTGATTTTTACATTATAACATTTTGATTATAACATCATTACATTATGAGTATTTTTACTTTATTGTATTTGTAGTTTGTAGACATCCATTTCTGTTGCGCGTTTTATTTTTTGTTCCATGGAACTCCTTCCAGAGTACAATAAATTTACTTCTTTTTCTCTTTCTTATCCCATAATGCGCCTTTATAACCTTTTATTCCACGAATCTCGCGGAGCACGTTTTGTTAACGTGGATTTCGTTTCCTTTACTGTTTTTATTTTTCGCGGGAAGTACCGTGACTTAAAAAAAAGATCCTCGTGTGTCTCGTAACGTATATTCGTTATTTTATCTTCTATGCGAATGCTGGAGCGTCTCCTGAATTATAGAAATTTTAGAGGATTCTCTGTGACCAAGAACAGTGCGGGGGCGTAATAATAACGCCTGATAGTGACGGCTTCATCACGCTTCAAAATTGCTCTCGTTTTAATTTTTTTTTTTTTCAAGTCGCTCCTCCCCGGCGCGATGTTCGGGATAACTTATACATATACACATATACAGCAGCCACCGATGAAGGGACGGTAAAAGTTAAAAGTTTGGATGGCAAAAAGAGCGCGGTGAAGGTATCGCTGCCAGACGCCGTTATCGCATTTTACTCCGTAACGCATGCTTGCTTGCCGATAAGCGTAAATAAGTGATTTAAGCAATTAAATTACTCTATAAATCAATTTAGTGAATACAATAACAGTCACAATTTAGATTGGATGGTTAAATAAAATGGAGCCATTTAAGTTTATTTTAGTATTTTATCGAATTCTCGTTTACTAAATTATCTTTTTTTTACAATTAATTAAAGAAATTAGTTATTCTTTTTTTATTATAACAAGTTGATTTTTAATTCCTTTTTTAATAAATTTAATAAATTTTATACATTAAAGCTAGGACTCTTTAGGATTGATTTCTTCGAGTGTACCTACTTTAATGATCAGTAAAACCATAAAAATGCCAAAAGTTTTGAGGTAATTTTCGTAAATTAAAGGAAAACTCAAATTGTTGCATGTGTTTATACTCTCCACAGCTCTTACTTATCCAAATAATTTAAAAGAAAGATAATCAGATTGTTGTTTGTTTCAAGCTCCAAACCAGCTTAATTACAAACGCGAATTACAGCCGGCGATACGGCGGGGACACCCGGTGCATGCAGATTTATATCGCTTCGTGGCAGAACTAGTAACTAGATTAGGTGATCCCACTTTCGCGCTGCACAAATTGCCGGTGTATGCGCCGCCATTCTCATTCGAGGCGCCCGGAGAGTGTACGCAGGATAGTGGGACTAATCTGGCCGCGTGTCCGCGCGCTAGACACAATCTATTCCACCTAATCGTAGTCAAGCTATTAGAAGCGGAACCCGTATCAATTAAATCGATCTTACGGCAATAATTCCCCGCTGCACATCGCCGAGAGAGAACACGCGGACGAGGGCACGGGAGTTGTTTTCTTTTCCTCCGACCCGCGCTCCTTTTCTCTCTATCGCCCCCTTCCCCCCCGCGACTACTTTCTCCGACTGGTTTCCGCGACGCTTTTGCCACCGAACGAATTCTTGACTTACCCGTCGATGATTATTCTAATAGCAGTCCATCTGCGATAAACCTGTCCGTGGATTTCTGCGCTCTAATGGCTCGTGACATCTCATTTCCTCACCGGTCTCGTTGAAGATATTATTCCTCAGCGCTGGGGGTCATTCATCTGCGAATCAGATATGCGATCAATAATGCGATATATTTGTGAGAATAGGGAAATATTAGAGATATACTGAGAATATGAGAGAATATTGGAAATTTTATCTTCTTGTCGTTTAAATATTGACTGCATTGAAACGCGCTTGCTTATATAGTTTCTATATTTGATTTTTATTACGTTATTTACTTTCACGTATTGTGCATCATCTTTTTTCATAACTTATAATTCTATCAATAATTGGTAATTAATTATACATAATTAAAATATTCAAGCTAAATTCTTTGAAAGTAAATTCTTCACGGAATACAATGGAATAGAAGAATTAAAAGCATTTTATCCGTTCGCATCCTTTAGGTCGTGAAAATACCTAGACTTTCAATTGCTTACAACTCAACGACTTTTGGCGCTTTAATGCGCTTGTTAAGGAGAAATCTATTCTGCTTTAAACTGATCAAAAGTGGTTCGTATAGATGAAGGAAAATACAGGAAGTCTGAGATATTTTATATAATCCGGTAGTCAAAGCGTTAACTGGTCAGTGGACTCCGGCGAAAAGTCGATTAATCCGCATATATCGGGAAAATACCGTTAGACGTCTTTTTAATTGACGCCAGTCGGATAAGATTAGTCCGACAAGGGAACGCAATTAAACTCTTGTAAAATCAATATCTGCCGCGCCGCTTTCTGACGTGGGTGATACGTCGAATTTTGACGTTTCATCTGCACGCAAAAACGTTGTTTCATTCCATTGTTCCTTCCACTGCTGTTTTATATGCGATAAACTTTAACGCTTCGCAGTCGAAATTACCTCCGATATTTCGCAATTTCTCTTTTTTTAAATCTTTGGTCGCATCATATTTTTTTGCTCCTTTTAATAACAACAGGACTTAAAATTGTGTTTTCGTTATAAAATAACGATATTAAAATGTCAATTTTTTTATATTCTTATAAACTGTCGTTTAAAATAGCAAATGTTGCGATTGCTACAATTAGCAGTAAGTCCTTAAAATTATTAATATTTAATTCAGCATTCAAAAGAAATTTTTTTACGTATCAATAATAAGATACAGTAAATGGTAAATGCTTTCCATTTTTTTTGTTTATAATATTAATGCAAGTAATTAATGAAAGCGTTTTATTAATTCAAGTAGAAGTTCTTATAGAACGTTTTAGATTCACAGTGTACACGTGGTCACAGTGGTTCACAGTGTACACGTGGTCACAAACGTTTATAAAACTTTCGCAAATAAAGCTCGCGTCCAAATCATTTCAATACAAATTTAATTGAAAAGAAGTACCTACGAGAAATTTTGTGACTCTTGTAGAGTAATAAGAAAAAATTACACATTCAAAGACACTGTGCTCATAATGCTCATAGCGTCAGATCCACCTCGACGCGTTAACAGTTACGTGTTAACAGGCTTAAGGTTGATAGGTTAATATACCGGGTGTGTGCGTATACATATGCCGCGGAGTAAACTCTGTGAAATTGGACTACCAGCAATTTCGGCGACACGACATGTTGATGGGCTTCAGCACAACCGCGTACCGAAAACTGATTCGGGACTCGGGACTCTCTCCGGCCGTGCCTCTTCTGCGACCACCGATATATGTGCGTCGACCCTGACCGTCGTTGCGGCGAGGTGCAAAACGCCCGCAAGATCGTCGACAGCCACGTGAATTCCCTATCTTCCGGTTACCTGCCCCCCTCCCCCTTCCTACGTCTTTGGTACGAGATAAAATATCGGTCCCTGATTATTCATTCATCGCGTAATCACTGGCATTTCATCTAGGCGTTCTTGACTTCTCGGTAGCGCCGAGAGGTTCTCCATTTCAGCGGACGTGCCTTTAACCCCTTCGTATTTATAGCCGAGTTATCTGACGTTCCCCTCCGTGTCGTCCGTCTGACGCTCTGCACGAGATATCTCGCGTCCCTCTTGCCAATGTAACATTTTCCATATTGTAACAAATCCCTATGTATTTCTGTATGCTTCAAAATTTGACGTGCGAAATGTGAGTAAAATGTACTAAGAATGAGTAAAATGAACGCACAATTCGTGCTATTAAAACGCATTTAATTAAAAACGTGAATAATTTTCAAATATTTACTTTTCTAATTTAGATAGTTTTGCAAAGTCTTGAGAAAGTTTCTAAATTATATTGAATTTGAAGATTATTAATTTTGCTACTAATACAACCATATTATTTTAAAAGAGGGAATTGCTGGATCCGCGAACGTCCCGCGTTGGGCGCGACGAGAAAGAAAAGTCGCGGCGTTTAAATCACCGCGGAATCTTCAAGATGGAGGTAGGCGTGGCGCCACGATGGTGTGGTGACTTCATCGTCGAGGTGCCAGATGATCGCGTCACGACACTGACAACGTACCCTCTCGATCGCCGCCGATCACCCACGTCGCATACGGATTCATTCTCAAGTCCATTTCTCTCACGCCGATTGTTGTGACTCCTCGATACGCTTGTCATCCGGTGTCAGATTACGCGCTTCTCTCTCTCTCTTTCTCTCTCTCGTATGTCATCCAGGCTCCCGCCGATTATGTTCGTACAACACTGCCCATTGTCCCATTAGGCCGGACGCGATCTGACGCTGATTCATGCGTGCCCGAGTATGACAGGAGATAAGAAAGATCCGGGGAGAAGGTGACACTGTCTTTCCCATGTGTACACGCGGATCATCTAACGTCATCGACTCCTTTCGCGTCTCTGGCGTCACTCTGGACATCAGCTGGCTTTAGAATGTGGTTCGATTCGTGGTACGTTGCGTGTGGTATATGTCAATCGACCGGTTCTAACAAGAGAATGGCTCACCTACCAATTTTATTCCCGAGTTACGCGGAATTTCGCCACATGCAAGAAGAAAGAGACTAAAAGATTGAAAAGACACAACAGCGTGTGCAAGTGTTTTTTTCCTTTTTTTTTCTTCAAAATATTGAAGAATTCTGTGTTTAGTCTCATTTATTGTACTTCAACTTACATCATTTTATCCACATTGCGTCGTAGTGACACACTCAACGACTGAAATACAGCTACCTGATTTTTTTACTGCTAAATGATGCTGTTTTCGGTTCATTACAAGCGAAGGTAACAATAACAATGAAGAAAGGAAGAAACTGGCTCTATTCATTCCTAGTTCTAGTGTGTCATAAAGGATACCTACATACGTACATCGCTATAGATATACAGAGCAAACATGAAAGAAATTACCTATTAGGGAAGAGCTTTTCCCGCTTTATTCCGTGCGATTGAAAAGGTTGATTCTTTCGCTTCGTGGCGCACGAACGCACGTAATACGTGTCGCAGGCAGGATGCGGCATCGTCGCGATTACGGCGCGTATGTCGGTTATCCCGTGGGGATTCGCCGTGACCGGAGAATGGATAAATAATGGCATCTACGGTTACGCCGACCGTGCTTTCGGGCCTGGCTATACCGCGCGCGCAAGCTCGGATCACCCCCATGTCGGACTACCTAAGTACGCGAGCTTTCGGTAAAGCTATGCGGCTCTTGCGCCGCATTAAAAAAATGCTTTTGTCCTGCCAACGTGCCCGGAAATTTCAATTGTTGTTGCGATTTTATGCGAAATCCGCTTTTCGGAGGATGCCTACCGAAATGGCGCTCGTATAACTTAAAAAAAAAGTAGATCATTCAATTCTATTTACATGTTCAACGCATATTCACGTTTAGGAATTTTCATGTTGCCACGGTAGATTTAGACGAGACAAGTCGGAATTATCACAAAACCGAATCCGCCATTCGCCGATTGTTAAATATTATCGAGACATATTGAGAAATTACCTATATCTGCTCGGCACTATTTAGGACTCGCAATGCATAAGTACGAATAAATATTAAGAAGACTATAACAGTTGTGCATGTGATGACGCTCGCATGAAAGCCGATGCGCTTTTCGGGATTTTTGACTGCCTTATTTAACCGCAAATATTTGTTTCACAATATCGCTCGGAAAGTGGAGTAGTAACGCGGTCGAAAAATCTCCAAAAAATCTGCAACTGTGACGGAGTACCCAAAAACCAGAGTGAATTACCAACGCCGGCCGATCCCAATCAGCAACCGTTTCACGGTAATTATATTCGTGTCCGAATATGAAACGGTTTGCGCACGCTACGTTTGTTCATCACACTTTTATCGTCGGGGGATGAAGTGAGGGAGAATACGCGCGTTGATGCGCGGCTGACGACTGCATAATTTCACTGCGAAAATCGCGATATGACAGACCGAGAAGTCTGTTTTTTTTTTTTCGAGCGGGCGCATTAACCGGCGATGGATCCGCGGCGATATGCGAGCGGCGGCGGTAACGAGCGCTTTTAATTAAATGTGGTTACGACCGCCGCGCGCCGGCTCGCTCACTTTTATATGCATCGATGTTTGCGCGCACGGCTGGAGGGCGTATAACGAGAGGATTTAATGAAAAGGGTAAAAGCAGTACCAGATTGAAGGATCGGTCACGTGCCGCATTGTAAAGGAATGTGTTTGCAGGTCTCTACGCGTTTGTCTGTGTCGTACTGACGGTAATGCGCGCGTGGCGCATTTCGCGCTATTGAAATTACGACGTTATTTAACTTATGCGCACGTGTAATAAATGCATAATGTGATAATAAAGCTGTTCTTTCATAAACAGGAGGAGCGTGGAATGGGGGATCTCCACATGTGTATTAAAGAGACGCACGTAAGGCTAATTAAAATGTTTCAACAGCCAATATATTTCTTTTCAATTATAGATTCTTTGATGACTTTGGAATTGATTCTTCCTCGCCAAGCATTTGTTTGGAACTGTCTTGTTAATTATGCTACGAATTGAAAGTCTGTTAAAGTCCATTTAATAAACTAATCATGGAGAGAAAAGCCATTTTAATCCAATTTATACGGCTAAATTTAATTTCTAATATCTTAAAAGTTCTGGTGTTAAACTTTGTAATTACGTTTTGTACATCAAATTATCAATGAAGATAAATTGATTCAGATTTCCTTAAGGAATTTGTTTATCAAGTAAGATTTTGTGTATTCAGTTAACTTGCTTTTATATATAATTAACATTTTTACCATTGTTAATCCAAAATTAACAAAATAATATGTAATTAAACTTTATTTGCAATTATATATCCAAACTATTGCCAAGTATTCTAAAGAATGAAGGAGACTGAATGTTAATTTTCTTATCGGAAGTAAACGCTTCTTATAGTTGCCATGTAGGTCGTGAAGGTAAAAATATATCGTTTATGTAAGAAATAACGTTTATGCAAGCTTTTTAAACCACATTTACACGACGCAAATGACCTCAGCTTGTAATTTTTACGGCGTTAACTTTTTATTCGCACCGTCGAGAATGACATATCTGATAATTATGGCAGGTCGCGTGTATTACACGCGCACAAATGATGTATACTGATGGAATACATGCATTAGATATAATGATCTTTAAATAAGATTACATGTCTACGTCAGACTTTTTTTACTCCCTTCGAACGAAACTTTGTGACGGCGACAGTATTAAAAAGAGTTCTCAATTCTCTCTGTAAAATCTTTTAAATCACGACTCGGTCGTAGGTGATTAATGGGAAGCGCGGATGTATATCGGCACGCCGTATTCGCGTATTAGCCGTGTGAATTCACACCGATGAGACAAGTGCGATCGACAAGAAGAACATCGCC
Source organism: Temnothorax curvispinosus (assembly GCF_003070985.1). NCBI lineage: Eukaryota > Metazoa > Arthropoda > Insecta > Hymenoptera > Formicidae > Temnothorax > Temnothorax curvispinosus. The sequence goes on along the minus strand of NW_020215445.1, from coordinate 335,994 downwards.
GGGGGTACGAGAGGAAGAGTCTGCGAGCGTCGTGTCCGACGTGCCACGACGATCGCAATAATGTCCAGGATACGCTCGATCGAGCCCGTGCGTCGGGTAGGGTCCGTCACGTTTTATGGACCCTGGGCCCACAGCTCGTGCTCGCGCGTGATACCCGCGCGGTCTTCTGCATCTTCTGCATATTTGCTAAATTGCGTCCGGTACGGCCTCGGCACGAAGATATCGTAGTTTTCTTGTGTAAGATGCGTTCGCTATTGCTTCCGCACGCTGCGGATAAGACGAAGGCATTAGAAAAGAGCAGCGCTTTATACGGACTGATGCCCGTAAAAATGAGATATTTAGGCTCAAGCATATTTAGAGATATGAAGTAGTATTCATCAATGTACATAGTATTCATCAATGTATAAGTAAAGTTTTATACATTACACGTAAATATGAAATTAACATACGTAATGCAATGCTAGGAATGGTAACGAATCATGCTGATTTATAAATATGGATAGAAGGAATACCAGGAGAGAAAGGGCACTGAAAACGCAGGCGAACGTTGTCTGCATCTGATTGTGGGTGGTATCGTCGTGTGAGTGCATTCGTCATTGCTCATTCGTGATAATCAGATCGTCATGTCGTCCACACCGTGTCCATCTCACAGAATCCGGCGAGATCGCCGACGATTTTGCTAGAATCTTGCTGGATACAATAGTATCATTCTTGTTCTCTTAATTCCCTTAATTCCCTTTTTATTTATCGTAATCTAGTTTTACCGTAAGACTGTAGGTCCACTGTTGTATAAACAATTAGAAAATATGATCTACAATTTAATAATTCTATTGAATATATATATATATGAAATAAGTATTTATATGTCTGTGTGACTATCGAACACTTTAAAATCGTAATATTTTCAATTACAAAGGTTCGTAGACAAACTCGAATTCATTTTTCAATAAAAGAGTCGAGACATGAAACATTTTTAGATTTATACATACCTATATGTAAGAAGATAAAATACTTTTTGGAAAAAGCGACTTTTAAACCCGATAATTCGAATAAATAACGAAATTATTCTTACTTCTCATTAAGATTTAAATAAATAGGCTTTATTATTTAACAGAAGTAAACGTTTTCGCGAAAGCTTCTCTATTTTAACAAGCTTTAAATAAGTTATAGAATAGTTTAAAATGAGGGATACCTGTATTTCGTATTTTATTGAAATGTCAGAAATTAAAGGATTGTCCTCGGATTTGTTTCAACATATTTTGATTGCGATCTACTGATTGTGAGATTAAAACATATGACATAAAAAGAGTATCTTTCGAATAAACGCTTCAAATAGATGAATATATTATTTTCGTAGTATTTTGACTCAAAACTTTTCTCTTGCTTTCAAGAAATCCTTACGGAGTCGTGCTAACTTTTGATCTGATGTACTTTGTTAACTTTCATTATATTCCTTTTAGATGCTTCATATTTTGTTGTGAAAGGTACGTATACTTGCTTTTGTTGCACCGTAGGAAAAGGAGAAAAGTACGGATTACGAAGTAGTTTACGTTTCGCTCTTGATCTAACTGTCTCGCGCGCTTTTCTGTCATACCGTGAAAGATCCCCGAGTGAAGTCGGACTCCTCGATGAGGCGTACTTCCGGAAGCGCTCGTTCGACGTTTGTATGAGTTCTTAAAACCCGGGAAAGAAGCAGTCTGGATGATTGTTAAAAGTTAGCGGAGTGTCCTTAATCGCGCGCGAAATAAAGGTACGAGTGACTCTTAAAGAGTTCACCAGAAACGTTGGATAGTTACCAGTCGGGAGTTTCGTTGTCGACGATCTAAAGTAGATTTCTATCTAAAGTTGCGAAAGTACGGTGCCCTTCGACAAAGAGTAATTCGTTTTTCTTTTCAGCAGCTTAAACTCAACATCATTTAGATGCTTTATATATAGTTTGAATGACAATTATAAATCTTTTATGTCGGTTTTTTTTTTAAATTAACATTTTACTTTGCGGATAATAATAATTAAAATAATTTATAATAAAGAGATGATAAATGTGTAAAAATGTAATTAAAAGTATAATTGTAAATTTTAAAGCATTGTATTTGAGATGTAACGCATAGCTAAATGGAATACATATATTTTGAAAGAGATAGTTATTAACTTCAAAAGATAATTTGCGCTAAGCGATCGCTTAACCCGTTTATCAGTAGAATAGTCTTTGCTTTTTCTCGCATTTCGCAAAACACAGGAATGAATGCGCGATTCGGCGAAGGGTAACTCGTCTAAAGCGGTTTAAATCGCTTCGCAGCACGACAGAAAGAATAAACTTATGACGAGCCGGCACGTCATGTGGCGATCAACGATTGTGTTAAACACTGCAATACTTGATATGCTTCCGCCACTTGCGTCGCACATTTCGTGCATTATATTTTAGATAATTTTTTGTCGACGTTATTAATCTCCAGGTAAAATTATTCATGTTGACGACGCAACTATTCATATGTAATTTATTACACGTATAAGTTCGCGAGGCCTGTCCTTTATATACAAATAAAATTTATTCCACAGCCTTCACCCTTCATCTACGCGATGTATTACTACTGTAGATAAACAAGAATTTATCGTAATAATATGTTGTATAAAAATATGAAAGAAAGAGAAAAAGAAATTAACTAGATATTTTTTATCTCTTTATCTTTTTTATCTACTCTTAATACATAATCTTCACAAACATTACATCTCTTCTAGAAATCTATAAGAGAATATATTACCAATCAATATATGTATAAAATAAAAATATTTACTAAATCATATTTCTATTGAACTTTTTAGTCTGTATTTTACACTTTAAATCGGCTAATGTATTTTTAGTCTTCCATAGTTGGTTTTCGCATTTACGTTACGACGTTACGAGCAGTTAGTGTTTGCTGACGCTGAAACACACTTGACGTCGAAGAGTTACGTTGTAGAAGCTGTAATCGGGTACAATTTATGTAGTGAGCGATGGTTGTTTATCGCAGTGTATATCGCGTAACGGATAATATGTCGCGCGATAGAGCAAATTCGTATTATTACAGGCGAGATAAATGATATACATTATTCGGAACTGCACTTTGTGAAAGGAAATCCGTGCCGACTTCAAGATCGATCCGGGGAGACACGAAATCTGTTGAGGAAATATTGTCACTGTTTAAGTGCCATAAAATAACATCCATTTACAACCAAAAATATATACCTTATATTTTTATATGAATTAAATACTTACGATATCTTAACTTTCGATATACTTACAAGAGTTTGATAATTATAAAATATCTATCATGATATGATTTATGATATTTCGATGTTTACAGGAGATCGATAATTATAAAATATCCATCATGATTATGATTTATGATATTTCGATGCTACATGAAAACTCTATTACCAAACCAATTTAAATACTTAATAAGGAAATGACAGTTTCAAGTTTCGATAAATTTAATATCCTTATATATATCAGTTTGCAACATCCGCTTTAGAATAAATATATCTTGATATTTAGTTTCCGTTTTAAGAAGATGAATACGAAAGAAGGATATAAAATAATAATCAATGATCGCTTTTGAATACAGTTCCATAAAAAAATGTAACACGATAGAAGTTTGCATTTTTTCATGAAAAGTTAGTCTTATAGGACGCGATAATTTTTTTTATAAGATGGATAATGCACTATGCAACAGCTGCTCTTATTTCTTTCGTTATCAATATTTTATCGAACTATCCGTGTGATCTCCCATGATAAATCGTACAAATTTCTCAGAGTCTTTGTGTCATTCTCGCTAAGTAAGAAAGAAGGAAAAATAATGCAAGGGGGTAATTCTCCGTGGCGATGGCATGCGACAACCGTTTCGACGGTAACGTACCTTAAAGCTGACGAAGGCCGGCCGACGCGCGTCGCGCCGATTGCGCCTTCCCGTAAAGAGTACGGCGACGTAATGCTTATTTATCGCCGATATTAAGTACGAGCGTGGCGCGCGGCCATTGAAGTAAAGTGGGTCGACCGTCATTCCTATTATCGTGGCTCTCGCTCACGTTTTTCCAGGAAAACGAGATTAATTCTCCGACCGGACGTCGATTTCTGTTTCGCGAAGAGTCGATAATTTATCGGCGTTAACGTGAATATCGCCAAAGTGGAGTCTTTCGACGCAACATTCTCCACGGTGATCGACATACGTGTTACCCATAAGCTCTATTATTCTGTTTACTCCATTTTCGGTGAGCTCAGGTGTTTCCGTAAGTTTTTTATGATAGATGCGCCAATAAGGTGGTGTACTTTTTTTTACACGTGACGCGCTTGCAGCGAATTTGTGTGCGCGGAATGTTTGTAGGCGTATTATAAAACTTTGCGCTCGAGCGTTTTGAATAAACAAGTAGAGTTGTGAGTTAGATTATGGCGATTCGTTTAATGGCACGTTACAATTTTTTTGCGATTCATGAAGTTTCTTTATATATTTTTGTGTATTTACGCTGAAAATAATTGACTATAGATCGTATCATAAAAAAATGAGGCGTATTTTTTTAAATGTTTTCATTAAAGTGTTTTTACAAAAGATAAGCTTGAATTAGAGGCATTGTTTCTTCTCTTTGTCTCTCTTTCTTTCAGTGGTTATAATACAATATTTATTTTCGTGCAATGATGCTTAATTAATTATTAAAGGCTTTAAATATACATGAACATGTAATATTTAACGTTGATTAAATTATAATATTTATATTTATTACAACATGATATGTATTAGATTTTTAGATTTGTAACATTTTAAAGTTTTAATCGCTTGCTACTAATATCTTTTGATTTCTTTCCGTTCTTTTTTTTATAAGGGATAGGTATCTTATATATCTAAAATAATTTCTCAATTTTAATACTTATTATTACAATTGGAATAATTATACACAATTATTACAATTATAATGATAATTATTATTCTAGTATAATTATTACAGTTATAATAGTATTTAATTTAATCTGAAATTGAAGAATTTTTCTCTTCTATGTTATTAGCAGTTATGTAATATTTTCTTTTTGGTATTTTCTTGTACAATAATACGTTTTCCTTCTCCATCCTTTTTCTCTTGTCGTCGACCCAGTTGCGTTCTCGAGACACGAGCAAAAGGCAACCACCCCATCGTGCTCTCACTGGCCCGGTGCCGCGGGCGACTCCTTGCCGCCCTTAAAGCGGAACCTACCTTTTTCACGTCGTTTATCAGCCGCTGTTAGGCCGATACCGTTGTCAAGTATGATGAAACACCTCGCTTCCGTGCTGGAAATCGATAAGATTTAAATTGACTTATATTTTTGTTAGATGACGTTTGTTGATTACGGTACGCTTGATTAAATATTTCTTAGATTTAATTTTGTAATTCGTCGTTTTACTAACATTTTTAATTATTACTTTTTTTTATCGTACTTTAAACCTTTTCACGAAGAGCTCGCAGGCCTATAAATATAGCGACTAATGAGTGCCACATATCTAGTTACAACCCTTCACTCTTCCTCTCTCTCTCTCCCCCTCTCTCTCTCTCTTCCTCTCTTGATATATATGCGGCTAATTCCGAGGCCGATCGATATCGGCGAGGGGTGAGTAGCTCCGAGTGATATTTTTTTATTGAGCCTCTCGGGGACTCGGCGGTGGCTTTGGTGGTGGAGAGATACTGTTAAACGCGATATCTCTTCTGTCGCGGCCGCGCTTTTGTTGCTCGCGGCGACTGTCTCGCGCTTAATCCTGAAATACTGTCTTGGATGACGCTTTATCCGGCAGGGAACGCGCCATTTTTACGAACGCCCGTGGTAATTGCGGCAATTTTAATAACGCCACGCGCGCGAGGGGTAATTAGCAGCGGTGTTAATGCAAAGGTGCTGTAATGGCTCAGGGGATGAATATTCACCCGCGATAGCGATATCCGTGAGTAAATGCAAAGCGCATCATAAAAATTAGTGTAATCAGCATGACCAGCGTTTAAGGATCCGAGAAGCAATATGAATTTGCGGAAGGCAGTAAGCTTTTATTTTACTGACATTCGTAAGAAATGTTCACTAATCATTTCGTCGATCTCGATAAAACTTATAGTAAGCTTGTAGATCGAACGAGAATGAAGTTGAAATGTTTTTTTTTTTTGTATTTACTAGTATACAATTTAATAGTCGAAATCAATCATGAAAGATATTCTTGCCCGATACTATAATATCGTAAACTATTTGGTGCAAGAATTGTTTCGTTAATTAATATATAATAGCGCGTTTGAAATTATATAATTTTTGCTAAAAAGATATTTTTTTATTTTTGATACTTTCTGCCAATTTGAGCCAATTTTATTGGATAATATAGTAAAGCATCGAAAACTGAGCTCACTAAAATTATATGCGACGTTATTTACGAAACATCATCCGTAAATTTCAGAATGACGTTGATGGCGTCGTTCTCAAGATACTGAATTTAGGTCGTTAGGGGAATGCCGTATTTCGCGTCCGTCGTCGACTTACACGCGGCGTCGGCTGTCGCGATACTAATCGATTATTCCGACGATGATGCGCCTTATCCGGATTTCCCGGCGGTGAGCCTTATGACGAAGTGCCGGATAAAAGATTCTGTCGGCAGGTATATGAAAGAGGGATGAAGAAATCGTTTGGCCTCAGGATTCCGTTCGTCGTTCGGCTGGCGCGCCGCCAGCAAAGTAAATCGCGCCCCGGGATTGATTTATGACTGACTGAAGTTTTTATCACCCCTCCCCCCTCCGCACCACCACGAGGGGTGCTTATCAGGAGCCCGTTGATTTATTCCGTTAATATTAGGGCCGACTAAAATATATTTAATTACGTGCCGCCTGTGCGAGCAATCCGCACGTAACATGTTTTTAATATAGCAACTGCGAGCAATTGCAAATGAGCGAATTTATAGGTGGAAAAAGAGCGAGTTTAGAAACTTTGTTTTGAGGAAGATTCGTGAAAAGATTGCATTATTTTGCATTTGTAGAGAAATATCAATATTTTGAAACATTCTTTTGTAAAATAAATTATGAACCAGAAGAGAAGGCGTAAAATATATATTTTATAATGTTGAAATGAATAATATGCACTAATTGTTGATTGCGATATTACAATCGATAATGTTATTTGGATAGTATATAGATAGTCTGTATTGTTTTTAAAATCTCAATTTACGCATCGTCGTTTTTGTGCGCGTAATTTACACTCGCGCGTTTACGGCAAGATCGTTTACGCGAGTCATCGCGCGCGAATCGCGACGGCGATCTCTCGACTGGCGCCCTCCGTTGCGCTTCACTTGTGCCAGATGAGACCGACATCTGCGACAGTACAAGCGGATTCTTCGCGTACTCGTTCGAGATTTGGGTCAGATTACGGAATGCGTATATGTGTACGACCGTGCGTCCGGCATCGGACGATGTGTCACCGCGAAATGCGCAACGTCGATCTTCAATTTCCACGAAGAGGAAGCTCGGTTTTCAACGAGCTCGCCAATAGCTCGTTGTCGTGCCAAATTGACGAGGAAAAAGCAGCTAAGCGCCAGTTCTAAGTATCTTATATATTGTCTAATCTTGATGTAATCATCGCACCTTGGAAATATTTAAAAAAGAAGGCCACATTCCTACTCGTTCACTATAATAATCCATAAAACAATGAACAGATAATATTGTGCATTAATACAAATATGTTTATCGGTTATTATCTCGTATTATCATTAATTTATTAACGCTAAAACTTTAAGCCAAACGATTGATTCGCTAAGTAGATTTGCATAGTGCAATGTGTTTAATTATTGTAACATTATTTCGCCATTGTAGGAGAAATTGTAATTTTACAACCTATTTTGCAACTCTCTCAATTTATTGTCTTTTATTTTCTTGTTAATTTTTATTGCAGATTGCTATTACACGAATATAGATATCATCTAAAAATATGCGATTTTGTCTAAAAATATCCGCGTAACATGCAATTCAGTCTCGTGACTGTCGAGATAAGCTTTCGGATAATTCTGGTCAATTTGGAGGAAGAACTCGTTCCCTCGTTCCCTGGCGGAATGACACAAAATCGCCAAGTATCCCGGTCGATTCGCAAACAACGGTAATCTATTTGCTATTCGCATTTGAAATTTCGTAGTCGAGTTGGAGACGAGGGACTGATAGAGACGAAGAGATAGAGGGAAGGAGAGAGAGGAAAAAGAGTTCATGTCGATTGTCGTGTGTTCGGCCGAAAAGCTCGTCGCAACAGCCAATCGTGGTACGTGGACCGTTAAGCGTAGAGAAAAACCGCGCTCTGGCAATCTCAGTACTGCCACAGAGAGATTTTGCCCGCCTGTACGGCCAAAGATTGGCCAATTTCCGAGCCATCGTGGATTCGCTGGAGAATTCTCTTCGTCCTCTCCTGCACGGCGACCGATCGATCCCGAGTATCTCCTTCGCGAAACGTCGTTTAATAATAACGATACGACGAAGGAGTCGGGGGATCGATCGATCGATCGACTATACATTTTGCACCACATACATTTCTATAATTAAATCCACAACTCTTTGAGATGTGTACACTTTTATAGATTAGTCAGGGTAATTGCGATCTTGAATTAAACGCGAATGTCTCTTAATAATATATAGACAGGACAAATAGCGATGAAATTAATCATGAGAAGCTATTATTAATAACGTTATATATATTGTAATAATAATAGCCATTTGTATGAATAAATTCGCAACTTAGATATATTTTATTAATGTAATTATATAGTAAAATTAGAACATTAGGATAAATATGATTTTCCATAATATAATTGATTATTATAATATTTAGTAATAAATTTGTGCGATATATAGAAATTAAATATTGCAAAATGTTTGATTATCACGATTATTCTGATCATCTTTCTCTTGTTTTACGTGTTTTTTGACTAAAATTGGTTATAAATAGGTACAAATTAATGATTACAATATATTCAAAAGCTCTTCGTACAGCACGCCTACATATCCTGTATGTATTTATTTATTGCAACAAAAGTAGCCCATCAGAGAATAAAAACGTACCTACTGCTCGTGAACGATTAATACAAATTTAAGATAAAATCGACTTTTTTTACATTAAATTAAGCCGCATTTTATAATCGAAACTAGGCAAGTTCGACAGCCATGTAAAACGAATCGACATTTTGCACGCCTGAGACACCTGCTTCGGCCACAAATTATTCGTTTGCACCGATATTGGGAAACAGGAATTTAGTGATTAAGTTATTTACCATAAAATTTATTTTCTTTATCGTGCTTGGAATATTTATATTGATTTCTTTATTATTTAAAAACATCGCTCGCAAAAAATGGTGACTGTGAGGCTGTATCTTACAATTATTCGAAATATGCAAATTGAATTAATTTGTCGCTAACAGGCAACATTTTCCAATAACCGACGATACGTATTAAAGCGTTGTTTAGAAAAACGATGAACCATTTTATAAATGTGTGCTGTATTAAGCGGATCTGCAGTCACGAATAATATAAATTTGAATTTAAATGCCTTTTAAAATTTTCCAATTTTCTCTATAAAAATTACACATACTGAAAAACAAATTTTATTTATAAAGATATAAAATATGCATTTATAAAAATGCATCTATTATTCAACATTCTGAAATATTGAGATACGTGACACTGATCTACTGTTCCAATATAACTATATGCGTACGCGCTCATATGTGAGTAATAATATAAAATGTCCATAAATCTAATGTTTATTCATAGTTTATTCGGGAACTTGTGGAATGTAGGAATGTTAAATTGCCCGAACAAGTACCAGGTTGAAAAAAGAGGGCGAACGCGCATGACTTATGGCATGTGAGCCGCGCAGCGAGAGGCAGAGAGGGGGAGAGAAAGAGAGAGAGATCGAGCGAACGGGACGAAAATAGCTTTTGACAGCCGCGTGTTACAATCGCGATAAATCTTCCTCGATCGGGTCGTGCGCGCCATCAGAATGTTTCCATAATCCGGCCGCGACGTACGTTGCGAAAATCGGATCGCGCGTTTTCGCAGCGAAGCAGTAGGAAGAGAAAGAGAAAGAGAGAGAGGGAGAGAGACCGTAGTCGCGGGTTTATCGGTACCCGGACTTTTCCCGCGCGATTATCGCGATCGACAGCCCGGGCCGTCGTTATCATTTTACCCTTAATTTATGGAAAGGGCGTAAGCCGGCAATTTGCAGCGCAAGCCTGGGTATGTAATGTTGTATTTAGAAGGCGAAGTAGTGTTCGCCTCGCCGCGGTGCACGATGCTAATTTATGCATCGTACATTTACGGCTTTCTTTATGCTCTCCCCCGCTCTACGAGTTTAATTTGATTACCTCCTCGCCGTGTGCGCATGGCGCCGCGACGCCGTTTTAGATTCGCCCTGGACCGGACCGGACCAGCTGTGTTCACCTCCTTCGGGGGTAATTTCGAGCGTTGCACTCACGATTTCGCAACGATCGTCCACTTGGCACGCTTGGAACCCGGTAGAGAACTCGTGAGAGAATTCACGTCACGAAACACACGTTGCTTAAATTGAAATTACGAGTACACGATATGTCCCGCGATAGAACGTCCATTTCTCAAGCCGCGTTTAACGTTTACGTGTTTCTAGAATTATTTTGATAATACCCCCCTGTCTCTTCTCCGTTCCTCTTCTTTCGCTGATTTGGAATATGAATGGGTATGTCGAAAATAATTTAAGTTACAAGGTTACATATGATTGTAACACATCTAGTACATTATCACATAAACGTATAAAGTTTTTAGAATGCGCAGTTTTTTTTTATTGAAAATTTTGTCGGAAATATACGTATAAATGCATAATTATGGAGCGCTTTTAATACCATGAAAGCTAAGTTTTCCAGAAGAGTGACAATTCGTGCCTAATAAAGAAACGTTTAAGTTTCACGAAGCTCCACGATGAATTCACCCGCGCACAAAGTGGAAAGATAGTCGGAGGGGCGGGTCTTTGCCGTTCGGTCTTGATGCGCGCGAAAACTTTTCAATAATTGCCGCGACGGTAATAAAGCCGAATAAGCGCGAAATTACTGCGAGCACGCGCGACCGCGCGCCGGCACGCGGTTCCATTATCCCAAAAGTTGGAAAAGTTCGCGGCAGCGGCGGTGAATTTAATGGCATTCGTAAAGGCGACGGCGCGGGCGTAGTCGAGCGGGTCGAGAAAGAACGTTCACCAATCTCTACTATATTCCTCATGGCATTCGGCCATTCGTCCCCCTCGGGTTTTGGACACCGTTTTGCATCGCGTGCCACGATTGTAGTCACGGCCGTCCTTGAAACTCATTTCGTCCGATTTGTGTAACGTTAATTATCCGGGAACACGCGTCTCACTCTCTTCGTTATGACGTTCTCGTAAATTTTGCACAATTAGTTATTTTGGAAAATATCAAAATAAATGAATTCGTAAACTATGGATTAAGATATATTATTAGATAATTCGGCTTTTTGCAAAATAAACATTTTTTTTTAATATTATATACTATCTTCTTTCTTTCTCCTTCTCTTGCTTTAATGTTTTTAGGTATCTTGAATATAAATATTTATTTTATACAAAAATACTAGAAATTCATAATAAAATATATACACAAAATGATCAAATTGTTATATATTAATTACAGTAAATAATTGCTTCAGTTTATATGTATGAATTAAGAACTAATAATTTTACATTTTACTTACATTTTATTTATTAACATCTCTATGAAAAAATATGTGTAAATTATGTACTTTAGATGGTTTTGGAAAAAGCAAAGATTTAACAATTATTCACCTGTATGTATTCTAACAATTTTCTTCTGTCTCCTTTTTAAAGAATAAATTTTAGGTGAACAATCGCATTCAATATATCGAGCATGGCGTGTTCAGAGAAAGAGCCGTTTTTATCGGTATATTGAATGAATATGCAACTATTTGAAAAATCGGAAAAATTTTTGCGACGTGAAAATGTCGGTTTTTCCATCGCTCTAATAATTATCCAGACTTCGTAAAACAGATTTCCGAGGGCGACAGTCTCGTTTTTTTTGTTTTTTTTTCATGACACATGGGGTGAGTGATTCACGAACTTTGTCCAATTTATATTTTAATTGATCCGACAACAGGCATTGTTATATTTCAATTTACAGGCGTAGTTCGCGACGAAATTGCGTGCCGTCTCTGCACTCGCAAACGAATATTCGGTGGATCGATAGACTCAACAATTTTGCACGCAATTATGACTTTGTAACTTTACGATGTTGATAAGCGGTTAGTTTTCTGAAAAATTCACAACGTACCCTATATTGAGAGAAGCTGCGCACTATGATTGCATGATATCATAGACTCCATGTGGATTTATAGGTCATTTTACAGTCATTTGAAGAATACAAATGACAAATTTCCTTCAAAAACGAAAATTATTTAGTTATAGACTTCGCTCTGGTCTGATCAATTTTTCCGATTTTCAGCGTTTAAAATATTTTAAGAATCGTATTTCCGTCGCGGTGTTGGTTCATGTTCGTGACAGCGTCGAAAATATTCGCCATGGTGGTTTACATTATCAGATATCCCGAAAAAAGTCAACATTATTCCACTCACGACGAATAATGAAATTCGAGAATCGAATTATCGCCCGAGATAATCTCGCCCGAGAAGGACATCGATTTTGCACCTACTTGTATCACTAGCACGCAAGTGAAGTGACGTGTAAAAAAACAGATAAGTGACATGTAAAAACATCTAACTTTAAATAGAAGCAAAATTATACCTGTGAAAACTTTATCATTTGCACAGTAAATAGAACTCGACAATCAATAAAAAGATTGTGATCTTATATTATTTCATTCACATCAGTGATTTTGTGAATTTTTGCCTTCGGCCTTTAATTTGACTTTAAACTACAAACGTCATATATCTACATCAAAGATCTGTCAGAAATGAGAAATTTGTAAACAATGGTAATTACAATTTACAATTTTGATCAAGTTTTCTTAATTAAGGGGTATAGAATCCCTTGACAAAAGGGAATACTTTAAAAATTGAATGCCAATTGAGCGTAAAGACGCGCAAACAGGGAGTGAAGTGGAAGAGAAATGGAAGAGAAATAAGAGAGAACGAAAGAGAAACGGAGTCTCAAAGCTTCTGCCAAGTATCGTTTGAGCTCGCCATAAATCTCTCGATAGCAGCCCGTGGGGACGAAGAAATTAGAGGCGCGGCAAAGGTGGACGGTGCCGCCGCCGGCTTTCTCCTTTCTGTCTGAAATTCGAATAACAAATAAAACGGTGGCGCCGCCCGTCGTTCTCTGGGCTCTTCGGATACGATTCGCGGAATCGATTAAAGATGATTTAGGAATGTCGTTTACGACGCGTAATCTCCAACTTTCTTGGGAGAGAGAGAGAGAGAGACTGGGGTGCGAAGAGACGACGAGGGCAACTTTAATCTATCACCGAGTTAATCGTGGGCCCCGCGAAAAGGCCTTATTAGACCCCGATCGACCTTTGTCGGCCGGATCGATTCAACAAAAATTAGCAATATCGAATCTGAAGAGAGTGTAGATTCACTGTTCTCGCGAGAACGCGTAATTTTGTTCTCTGGAATGCACATACTACCTCAAGGTCCCGAGTTTATTATGTTCGAGAATAGAAATGTCAAAATTAATTAATCTCACTAAATTAATTTCACTAAATTGATTTGTCATATGTAGATTACTTAATTTAAATCTTATTTAATTATTTTATTAGTCATCGCGCGCGTATTTTCTTTTTACATAGAGTTTGGAATGAATTTGAGATGAGGAAGTCCGCCAGATGCGTGCAATTGCGGGACCGTGATCCGACGATTCAGGAGGATCGCTAAGGCATTACGAACAATTTTGATCTATCGTGAGAGTCTCTCCGATATTTCTCAACTCCTGCGGTTCGGGGACTCGTTATTCCTTAAATGTCTCTGTCGATACCAATTTGATGAGCACCTTCTGTTATCAGGGATTAACTCGAAGAGAATTGAAGACGAGCCAAATGGGCGCGCCGACGTAATCGATGCTCTAATTGTTTCGCCGAACGGCTTATTATTTGAGTTATCGATCCCCGACGATTCACGCAACCGACGGACGTCACGCTCCTGTGTAAGATTTCGCTCACGAAGCGCTATCACAGACCGTCTAGTTTTCAGCTATCTCAGGATAGAATCTTTATTTATTCAAACAAATTTGCATTTCTTTTTATGAGTAATTAATATATCAAATGTAATATATATATTTTTTTAAATTAATTCCTAGTAGTAATAATAATTAATAGCATAACTTTCTTGATCATTATCAAAATTTAAGTGTCAAGTTTTAGCTCTAAAATAACATATTAACTTTTCTACATACATACATAATATGGAATAAATTTTGAAAAAAATAATAAATATTCTAGAAAAAAAAGATATGTTTACTAAAAAAAATTATAAGATTAAGCAAGACTAAAAGATTACAGAGAAAACAGTATAAATATTATAAGCATTAGTGAGAGAGACAAGGTTAAAGTTGTAAAAAACTATTAGTTTCTTTTTTCCAAAAAGAGTGTAGCCATCCATTATATAAAGTCTCTTACATCTCCATCGATCCGGGCGGAAGGAATCGAGCGGACAATTTTAATCTCGCGAGAGCCGCCAAGTCAACCGCTCGGAAGGATCGCTCGTTAAGGTACTCGAGCAGCGTCTTCCTTTAAATCGGCAGGAAGAAATTGGAAACGCGCGCGGAGGGCAAATCAGTACCCGCTATACCCTCCGCTCTTGTCGGCTATCATCCCCGTATCATCCCCGTAGATTCCAGGACCGATCCGATCGGATCAATGTCGATCAAAGAAGACGATCCAAAGACGCCCGCGATCTCTCCACGTTCGTCTGATCTTGACTCGGTCTCCCTCGCTCTCTTTTCCTTCTTCGCAACGCGCGATTGCAGTTTTAATCTACCGACAAGCGCGGAGCCAATCGCGCGGCTTGAAAGAGAAGTCGAATAGGTTCCGCTATAGACTTCGCTGAACGTTCGATGAAAACCGATAATGGGCAGGGTGGGAAGGGTGTGTTGGCGAGGCGACGGTTTGAGCGAGTAGTCTCGTCTTCAAACTTGACGCGAGAATCGCCATAATTTCAACGCGGTGAATAAGGATCAGAATCGAGCGTTAATACTTTACGCCGATATCAAAAGATACATTAGCTGCCATTTAAAAAGATCGGCCGATAAGGACTGTAAAACCCGGTTACACGCCTCGCGAATGTATATCGCGTTTTATTACACGTTTTATTGTTCACTACTGTTATATTACTTATACGTTGCAAAAATTACACGAATATACATTTCTTACATTTTTCTTAATTTTCTCTTTTTACGATTGCTCGTAAAAATCTCTATGAATATATAGAACATTTAAATAAGATATGGATGAATATTTTATACGTGGCAATAACTCGATATTGCTGTCGACATAATTTTCTTAATTTAAAAAATGTCAAATTTTAGAAAAACTTATAATACTCGAACAACAGTTTATATAAATATTTTACACGTATAAGGGTCGTTGATTTTGTAATAAAATAAAACGTGTTTAAAATATGTATCTCCAGAATTCCCTATTCTCTATAATTAAGTAGACTTCCATAAGCCTTGTTTCACGATGAGAAGAGATTCTCCGAGTTATTAAGCACGTTCAGATAGAGCTATGGTTTATTAGGAAACTAGAGGGTAATTTATACGAGTACCGCCGGTAGTTACGAGACCGGGACACACGCTGCGTCGTCGCCGGGACTCGCGGATCCGGAAAATTAATGATTTATAAATGGAAGGTGTAATTAAAGGTTCTCGCGCGCGGACTAGCGCGGCGGCCGCGCTCGGCAATTAAATCAAACTTGCTAATGAAATCCGGCATCGACAAATCGCGACCGTGGCGTGCGCCTATCCCACGGGACACAGGCCTGCCCGTCCGCCCGCCCGCGGTCGTATCGACTTTATCTCGAATAAGATTACGATATAATCCGCATGGATTCCACATACCAATATATTTGGCACAGGGAAATGATATTAAAGTACATTGCCATACTTAGAAAGGATATATTAGGCCAGCCTCTGATGGAACATTCATCACATAGAAATATCGATTAAGCTTATATATATAGTATGATCGAATTTTTTCAACTCCATCGATATCTAGGAAGCTTTTCATAATGGATGAGTAATTCCAAATTCAGAAGATATCCTATTGAATGATAACTGAATTTCGGGTTTCAGATAACGAAGTTAATGATATTAGAACTTCTAATATTCGTGGCGGAAGATTAAACTGACGCGGCAATTTTGCGGGCGTTGTTTCATAACTCGGATGGATAAATTATTCTTGCGCGTATCGACGTATCATGATCGATCACTTACGTAACATCAGTTGCCTTCGCGGCATGAGCGCGATTTAGATAGCGAATTATTTACTGTTTTTTTTTTGTTTTTCTTCCAATTCGTGTATAACTAGTCATGATACAAAATTAATATTTCGTCGGAAATTAGATCTATAATTTGCAAATATTCATCTATTTGTAACTGATAGTCAATCAATATTGATGAAGGTATAATTTAAACAATTATTATTAACTCTTACAAATTGACATCTATGATATCATGATATCATATAATGAAAGAGTATTAATTTATGGATAATATTGAAACCAATATTCGTATCGAAAGAGGTAGAAAAGTAACGAATATTTATTTAATAAGCGGTGGATATTCATTTAATAAACCATCACAGAATCACCAAAAATATAATATCTATCAAATTTCTCGTTAAAGATATATTGCGCTACTTTATTTAATTAGAATTTCAGATATTACACGAATGCTGAAAGTGTTTAATTTTTATTTTAAATATTAAAATAATATATTAAAATCGAATAAAAAAGCAGAGAAAAACAACATGATGTATAATGTTAATGTAACATGTTAATGTTAACATGATGTAAGAGAGACGAAAAATATGAACATACATAATATTATTAACTATTAGCAGGCAAGAGAGATAGAGAAAACGAACTCGTTGATGCAGATATCGATCCACGTTACCGTTTCCCTCAATTTCTTCCTTCTGCCGCGCCTTTGTCAATCCTTGATCCTTACTCATTGCCGTATATTACCCAGCCTTAATTAACCTCCTGGAAAAAAAAGAGCTTTCTCAAATAGAGCCGTTGTTCGGCGGCGGAGCGCTTTGTCGTTCCAGCAGATGCCGCAATTTCCCCGCACATTTACGAGCTTTTGTGGCCGTGAGAACTTCGCGATACCTCCTCTCGACGATCTCCCCGCAAAGAATACATCTCGGCGATCTCGTTCAAGGGCCCGCGCGCTTCACAAGCGCTTCGCAGGGCGCTTTATCGCGTCCGTTATAGCACCAATCACGCAAAACCATGATGCGCATCGCGAACCACCGTTTTGCTACTTTCGCCGATAATTTTTGCGCCTGAGAATGTCTGATTACGAGCCAGCAGCGGCGGTTGAAACCTGGCAGTTGAAATGGAATAAACGTCAAAGCTTTGTTGTTTTTTTTTTTTTCGGTTTTGTACATGTGGACAAATGGAACCTGCGAATATATCGGAAGATGAAGATGTATTACAAATTGGTTTCTTGCTAACGAATATTGTCTTATACAAAAATTTCCCAGCACATGTGACGCCTTACATAGCCATAACTGTATTAATACGAGCATATTTATAACATTATATGTCTTGCCTTAATCCATTATAATGTCATCGTGTATCTTCTTCCTCTAAATTCGCTCTACTGCAATGCAAAGTGGCTTTCCGTGTGGAAAGGTTGCGATCATTGTGATTAATGCTGGAAGATAATCGGATCTCGATTATGCACGAGAGTGCTATTTCGATATCGCCGGTATTTCACGCTCGATTTGTCCGCTATATAATCGGATATAAAACCAATAATTAATCCGCCAAAAGTCACAAAGAACGAATTTCGAGTCAGTGGCATACCTCCCTTCTCCCCTTCGATCTTGATATTAAGCGATAATAAAAGCATTCCAGCGTTGACAAAATAAAAAATTGAACGATTAAACTTAATTAGAGTATCGATCGTAGCGCGATTAACTGACTAAACGCTTCCTGTCATTCACGTGCCACATTTTAGTCTTTTTGCTGTCACTTTTATTGGAGTGTCACTTTTATTAGAGAAAATTGGGCCTAAATTTACGAGAGAAAAAAGAGTGCAGCGAAGAGACAATTTCAATTATCGTCTCTCAGCTGTTGCTGACTATGTGTGTGCGCGCTCCTAAGTAAATTTAAAATTATTTTTTTTCTTCAACGAAAAAATAATTGAAAGAAATTTAGTTCTCCGAGATATAATTACAATTCTTAATTTCGAAACTTTTTAACAATATGATAAGACGATTCTGATGCATTGTTCATTTAAGCTCTATTTTTATTTTTAAACATTTATATATTATATATTACTTTAGAATGTCTAAAACATAAATTTTATAGGGCACATATATATTCATTATCATATATACATGTATTCTATTTGTAAGAAGATACATCCGTTCCGGATGAAAAAAGTTTAATTAGCTAATAACATTCCCCGACTGGTTATTTAGTGCACTTACAAAGTAATTTTAGCTAGTTAATTAACATGTATAATTTTACTTACAAAGTAATTTTACCTAGTTAATTAACTCGTTTAATGCCATGCGGGATTTCGATTAACTTTGAAAAAAAAAATCGAATTTAAAGCTTATATTTCATTACGTGGGAAACGTATGTATGCAACATTAACTGGATACCAATTAATAGCTAAACGCGCAGAATAAAATTCCGTTCTAATGTGGAAAAAAAGAACAGCGCCGTTCAATCAGGAGCACACTTTAAATAACAAATCCGTCTCCTCCGAGCGGCAGCGAATAAATGGAGGCTGGTAATCTTTAAGTCGTTATCCGCTTGACGTCCGCACCATCGATAAACAATTTCCTGGGTTCGCTCGATAAAGGGCGCGTGCTCGGAATAATGTAGGAATGATTACTCCTCGCCGGCCATGTTGACGCGATAAAAATATCAGCAAGCCATCAAGATCCGGGCGACGCGACGGAGGTCGGCCGGACGAGATGTGGCGAAAAAAATTCGTCGAGATGCATAAGCGGGGAAACCGGGCCGGGAAGGGACGGTAGAAATTCGTAAATCGTAATAATCCTTTGTGCGGGTTTGGCGACTTACACGCTTGTGGCGCCGAAACATCTAAGAGGAAACCAGTCGAGGCAACGCTCGGCCAATAAGCCGCTTTTGTCGGATCTTCCGGTCGGACAGGCGAGCGAGCGAGCCGCCGGCCACGCCGGTCTTCCGGTCGGCCGAGCGCAGAAAATATGGAATACTCAATCCGCTGCACCTCGGTTACAAGGCACATCCTCCTTCGCTCCCTCGTCGCGTTCTCGTCACGTGTGTTCGTGAGAGAAATCGGCTGCTACCGGCTTGCAGCTTGCCATTCGCGGCACGCACGAATCTCCGCGCGTATCGGCGGATGCGACTGTGCATCTTTCTCCATGTGTTTCTATCTCCCGAGACGAAGGTGAGATTAAAAGCGTGCAGGTGTTAGGAAGAAACATACTATTATCATATACTATGATGAGAACACTTGTAATATGATTTATATAAATAACATGTTGCAACATATAAATTAAAAATTAATAATATGAATATAATATAACAGAATATGTGATAAACAATATGGTAATACAATATTGGCGAAAAAATCTCGAAATATTTTAACTCTTAATATGAAGCTGTAGTTGATGGACAAATTCATATAACGTATAGGTTCTACAGTTTATCATTTTGATTGCGTCAACAGATGCCATTACAGCACTGTCACATTGTCACATTGCACTGTCTATCTGATGAGACACCTTTCTCAGCTTGGTCAAGCTTTATCGAGTGATTATGTCATTCCGAGTTGTCTGTAACGACTTACGCGACAGTCCAATTACGGTAACTCTTCTCTATGAAATCATCATGACAACGATTTATCGACATAAAAGAATGTCAGTCACACCGCGGAACGTGATAACGTCAAATATGTCGAAAATCCGATTAAATCGTGTCAATAAATCCGTTTAATCGGAAGAGTCGGAGATACCATTGCTTTTTGGATGGCTCGAGTAATTCGATTTTGTAAGCCGTTTTCATTAGCGGTTTCTCGACTGTACATTTAACAGGATAGCGCCAGTTCTATAATATTAACGCTGGAAAGCTAAACTCGAAACGGTTAGCCGTTAATATCACTGTATGTTTACCCATTAATATTATCCATAATTAAAGAAGATTGTGTTGATAATGGACAAAAATCAATAACGGGCAATGTAATATTGATCATCAGTAGTTGATATAAAGCGTATTTAGGATATACTGAAACTACATTAAACCCTATTAACGTTTTAACATTAATTTCCATAGGCTGATGCTGAATTGTTATTTCCTCTCCGCGCAATATCGCATTCGCGAAACGATAATACGTGTCGAGTTGTATGGTATTAAAAATATTACTTTGACAACACGGTATTTTCTTAAAAATATACTATTGATTTCTCAGTTCCAAAGCGAAGTTATCATCACATCGTCGATATTTTGCGCCTTAACATCTTCGGCAATAATGGCATCTTCAATAATAATCCGAAGCGAGTAATAAAATTTAACGATCCCATTAAGTATTAACGTCGCGTATCCGTATATAGTTGCGAAACGATTTATCGTATAAGAACGTAATACCCTGGCTACGAAGAGCGGTAGATTGATATGTCAGATATAATAATAGAAGAACTTGGTACTCTAGACTATTAATCCAAAAGTAATATATGAGGGCCGGATGGATCTAGGGCAAATCAATGGTGAATTGAAAAGTTCTGGCATCTTTAAAAACAGTTCAACGGATCTAGAACTTTTTTGCTATGAGATATTAGACACAGAACATCCACAATTAAAGTATACTATATACATATATGTTAAATATATTAAATTATTAAATCTGTTACATACATACATATATATATACTTTTTTTAAGACATATTATTGTGAGACAAATGGAAAGATAATATTTTAGGATTTTATTCGCTTTTCCCAATTTTGCTATTGTCTTGACAGTGTGGAAATCATTTCTCCCGCGATGCGGCCGCTAAGCTGAATAAGCGGAACACCGGGGACTGGGTATTTGCGATCGAGCACTGCATTATTATTCCATGAATTTCAATGTAAAAACGCGGGCCGCTTTAACGCCGACGGAAAAGACGTGGCCGACGCAACGCGACGCGACGCGACGCGACCCGCAGAAAGTCGGCATAATCCGCAATTTCGCCTGGTTCGCCGCGCTAAGATTTCCCCTTTTGGGGAACAGGAAGCTTCCCACGGCTTAATTTTAACGCCCCTGGGAATGACACCACGTGCCCGTGGTGCCACAGTCAGGTTGCTCGTCGTCGGGTGTGCGGTGCCCGTGTCCCCGCATCCGCCTCGGCGACCGGCACGCGCGTTCTTTTTCTTTTAAGAGAAAAACTTCTCTCGATCCTCCGAGATTATTTCTTTCAACTTCATTCTTTGCGTGAAAAAGAGAAAGAGTCATTCTTTCGTTCATTTTTAAAAGGCGCCGCAGTGTAAGCGACGGTCAATTTTTAAATGGACTAAGCCATTACAACTGCCTAGATAACACTGAAAGTTATAAAAGATAATCACTTGTAATATACATATAAATATTACTCTTTGAAAAAATAGATTATCTACATCATAATGAAATAATTAAGTTATTAAATTTAATTGTAATAATTGGAAATTTTTTTAATGACGATTATTGTTTTATTATATTTCGCAAGTATAATATATTTTTGATGTTGAACTAAATGGAGAATCTTATTCATAATTAAAGTCAATCGTAGAAGAAAACTCGTTTCATTCATAAGAAATTCAATCTTCATTTCTGAGTTGATTTTAACTATTTATGTAACCTTTTGTCCCTGTGTGAGAGAGGAGAAAAATTAAGAGAGGGAGGAGGAGAGGAAGAGGAAAGGATGGAGGGAGGGAGGAGAGAAAGAGAGAGAGAGAGAAAGAGAGACTTGCCGAATATACGAGTCGAAATTATACCTATTATTATGGACGATTTTTTACGGAATTGATGAAGTATATAAATTTGATTTCTTTATTTGGATTCACGATGACCTACATCTTTAAATAAATGACTTTTTTATAAGATGATTATATAGACGTCTTATATTGACTGTGTTTAAATATAGTTAATGAATACTTATTAGTAACGCATGAATTTTAATGATTTTTAAATATAAATGTTTAGTATTCTAACGCAAATTATTCGTCAATCTATTACTTAATTAAACCAATAATGGACCCAGACTTTAAATGCAATAATTAAGATTGAAACTCACTTTATAAAATTATTCTCACTGCATGAAACGTTATCAATCTCATTTTTTTCCACAAGAAACTTTAAAAATCCACTTCTCAATTGAAGTTTAGAGAATTCTATTTTAAATTTGTACATAGAAGCATGAATCGGCTATTGTATCAACTATTCATCACATGTATACGTTAAGCAATCCGTTCTTTCTTCTTTTTTCTTCTTTTTTTATCGCGGAACTCGTATGACGAGATCATGCCAATGGCGATACAGATTTCAGATTTTACAGCGTCTGTAAAAAACACGGGCCGAATCGGCGATTCGCCACAGGCGTTTTATTCAAAATTCGCAACATCACTGGTCGTTCCGCGAGTCCCGCGTGCGCATTCCCTCCCTCCGTCTCTTTCTCTTGCAGCGAACTTTCGGACAGCGCCGGCTGAAACGCCCGGGTCCATCCAATCGGCGAAAGTACCGTGCAATAAAATCGTACGATACCGTGCCCGTACGAACAACGCCACCACTGACTTTGTTTCGATGAAGGTTGCCGCACAATCCATTTTACATCGAAAACTGCTGCCTCGGATTTTCGGTATCTACGTTATGTCGAAATCCAACTGATCGCTTTCAGGTGCACTGCCGATACCCCCCGGACTCCCAGGACTCCTAGTCGGGATGTATTGATCTGAATAGTCGGACTTAATGCGATTGTTTTGTTCATTCCATTGCAAGTATCTATACTGCTTACCGCTCTATTGTTGTTATTTATAAAAATAAATAAAATTTTTTGATATTATTTCATTAACTATAATTAATAGAAATAATTTACGATATTAAAAGATTAGTATGATGAGGATTTTTAAATAAGTAGATGTGTTGAGTGTTAAAGAATAAAATCAACTGATACTGTGAATAAGTTTGATAAATTTGCGATAACTATTATGCTGGATATATCATCAACTGTTAACATTCCTGTTAACAATGACGTTGTAATAGTTATTAATCGTATTATCAGAAAATTGTTATTTTGCTTAACCAACGGGTAATTTATTTATTCGCCTGTTACATTACGAAAAAGGACATGCGTTAGAATTGGAGGAGAGTATATGCAGAGATATTTCGCCAGATATGTAAAAAGGGAGAGAGGAACGGAACGGAGAGTTAGGGGATGACCCGATCGTGCCGGGGCCGATCTTCCCATTCGTCCCGAAATACGCCGTGCGGAATAAGTCTCGGCCGTTGCTCACCGCGTTACCTGCTTTTCTGCTCCATTATCTTGGCACACCAATGTGTCTTGCCCGACACGGCCGAAATAGAAGATCGGCCCGGAAGCTCTCGCACGTGAGAGATAAACGCGCGCGTGCGATTTTACGACGACCCGTTCGACACATTTTCACAAAAAAAAATTCGCGATCTCGTTCGAATATTACGGCACTAAGGAACGCGTGAATCCACAGATACACACACATATACACACATGCGCATACAACCGATAATACCCATCGATAACCGATAATATTTATTTATTTATCTCGTCGATGGCGTCGGGGAAAAGCCACACACGTGCAAACACACTTTTCCTCGGCCTCGGCCTAGACTCCTCTCTGGCCTTACGTGCTCGACTTCCGTAATGCGATGTTTATCCATTTACCGTAGCCACAAACACACGTGTGTTGCTCTCATACATGGCCGAACGTAACGCACCGGCTTTCGAGCTCGACGAACGAATGTTACGACACGAACATCTTCGATCTATGCCATGATGCTAATTTATTACTCGTTATGTACGATACATGAAAATTTATTTCCATGATTACGGCTATCAATAAAAAGCACGAATAAATCTCTCGTTCCGAAAATGTTAATAATAAAATGGATTAATGAACGTTCGAGTTCATCGACCTTTACTACTGAAATCTTCCGTGAAAGTCTTTATATAAAGCGATATAAATAATTGAGCATATTATAAAAATAGAGTCCCACTTAGCAAGTTACGTTTTGTGCTAATAAAATAGTTAAATAACAAGTAAGACTTAGAACAATTGCCAACGTTTATATTCTATAAAAACACAATGCCAATTTGCTCTCGAAATGTTAGTAAGTTCGAACTTGGCGTCGAAAACTTTTCCATACTACTGAAGTCTTGTGGCGCAAGTGATACTAGCCTTCATGCGGGGCGACACCTGTGTACCTGGTTGCACCGCGTGAGAAACGAGAGTATTGACACGTCGTGGGAATAATAAAACCGGCCATTTTTACATCAGCTTTGCATTTTTCATGCGTCTAGCGAAAAGGAGAATAATTTCGCGATAAAATAATAAAAGTACGAAATTAACGTGATTCCAATTCAGAGACGATCGAAATCGAATGAATTATTATCTCCATTGGATTGTTAAATTTATTGATCGAAATTTTAGTTAAATTTAGTTGCCATATGAAATGACAGAATGATTATTCGTTATGAGACGCGAATATATGATTGACGAGAATATCCGAGTCATTAATTGCGCAGAAAGCGAAATATATATATATATAAAAGCAATAAAAATTACAGAAATTAAATATAATTAATAGTAATTTCGAAATTCAGATATTTCCTTTATAAATCATAGATAGAAATACATGTTATAATATGTATATTTCATATCCACGCCATTAAAATTGCACAGTTTTTATAACAGATAGCAATTAAAGAATAAATAAATACAAAAAGTGGAAATATAATTAATTATGATGTATAGAAATAAACGCATATCTCTATCCCAAATTATGACACTAACTCATAATTTAATTAATTTATATTTAATATGGGCATGCAATAACTCACTAAAAAATATTTTTAAAAAAATTTCCTTCAGGCAAATTAATGTTAATTTGTTTTCCGTTTTAAACTGCATGAGCAGTAATTTTAACGTTTAAAAATAAAACAAACAGGTTTAATGCTTATTAAATTTCATTGTTTTATAACATAGCATTACTATTATGTAAGTACGACGCGAAGTTATTTATCAAATTTGCTGGCGTGAAAAATAAATGCAATGCACGCGCGCAGAAATGTCGGGAAGTTATTTTCACGCGCTGAGATCTTTAAGATTCATTCTTTGAGATTCACCCCTGTCATTGCGGAGGATAACATTCATTTCTATTAGCGAAAGAGCACAAATGCATTTATGTAACCGTGCGCTGCGTTTAAACTGGCGGAAACTTTCCTTGACCCGACTGCTCTAATCCGTTTCATCTGCACCTTGCTGGTCCTAGCAAACCCTTTCAGACACTAAGCTCATTTTTGTTACGTTAGGTTACCGGGATTCCTTGGAAACTCATTCCCTTCTTATTAAAGAAGATCCGTGGGTTTTCTAAATTACGATGTACGATGGTAGCTACAAAAAGTAACTCTATACAATAAAAATTAACAAAAATATAAAAAAAAAAATATTATGTAATAATTTTCAACATGATACTTATGGATTTTTATTGTAATTTGAATTTGAAAAAAATTGTTTCAGTGGTATTATAGTGCTGTCATTTTTTCGCAGTTGTGCAGCGGAACATCCTTTGTTTAAAATAAATTTTTAATTCAATAGATAACTGGCATATTAAGACAGTTTTTATTTTAAATCTCAACCACGCTTTAAAATAACTTTTTAGTGTGTTTAAAAAACTTTCGTTAATTTCAGGATTAAATTTTCGAATGAATTAAAGTTTATTTTACTCAAAGTTTAATAGACTTTGGGTGTGTAGTGCTTTGGGATTAAAGTTCCTCCGAAACGCCTGCCGTTCGCGAAGCAAAGAAGAAACAGAAAAAGGAGAGAGGGGGAGGGGGAGGAACAGAAGCGCGTGAAAAGTTCGACCGATTGGTGTGAGCTCAATTACTAGGATTAACGGCAATTGCCAGGGGTTAATTCGCGGTCTGCTATTCCTAATTGACAGACGTTAGTGGGTCAGCCTCCAGAATGGTCCGATCGGACGATCGGATATGAATACGCCGAGAATGGTCAGTTTTGAGATCATCTTCCATCTCATCTCTAATTATTCATTTAACGAGCTGTCCAACGTACGGGATTAATTGAGCGTAATTGAGCCGAATGCGAGAATAATATTAAAATCTACAAAATTTTCAGAATAAAATTTTCATGATCTACAAAACAATTTTTGACTCTCTCGTTTCTTTTTTTTCTACAAATTGCTGGAGAACTATATTTTAGGACTGTTTATTGTTTATATTCCATGTTCCGAACGAAGAAATAAGTAATGATTATACGATAGATATTAAAAACGTAGATATATAATTTATAAAACAGTTTCAAAAGATTAATATATTCGATTGATATTGATCATGAACTAATGTAAAAGCAAATGACAATTTTTTACGTTTTATTAAAGTTGTATATTATACTTATAAATTTATGATGACGTGTTATAATAGTGATTAACGTCTAAAATTAATTTTTGTTAATTGAAAACAAAGATAATGATCCCGCGCATAAATGATGCGTTTCCACTTTAGACGGATAATTTCCCTCGAGTAGAATCGGTAACTCTCGCGAGTTCATAAGTCGCGCTTTTACGTCGTTCCGCGGCATATAATTCAAAAACAATAATTTTCCAGCGAAAATCGCGCCCGCGCGTGTAATATTATTAAGTGGATTTCGCCGATATCCGAGTTTCCAATTAAGCTAGTGCCGCGTTCCCGCACGGGACGCGGAGTCACCTCCGAGCACCTCGAAATCCTGTCGTATATTATTTGCATAGTTATGGAGTTTCGCGCGCAGGATGTTATCGGGCGATAGGTGCTCGGGAGCGCCGAAATTTTCGGCATTTCTTCGACGAGTAACGAGACACCGGATGCCGTTATTCGCGGCGCTATCGAAATTCTAATGCGAAATGGACGCGGCGAAAATCAGGGCTGTCGATTATCTCCCATAAATATCGGGAATAGCAGGCGTACAGAGTTATTTCTTCAGAATATTAGCGCCTCAATTTTCCGCAGAGATTCATCTGTCGAATCGCCTACGATTACGGCCGTTTCTGCCTCTTTCGATCCAACTTTAATGTAAAAGGTGGAACAAACAGCTTAGTAGAACATTCATTTCGCTCGCGGATTTAGTGTATTATAACCTATATAGCATATATTAAAAGCAGAATCGATGAAGAAAATCTCTACATTGTGTGCATACTAATGGCATCAGATTGTTGGAAAGAATGTCTTCTTTGTGGTAGAAGCTTCATGTAATAATGAAGTCGAAAATACACGTGTATAGATACATGTAATAATCAAGAGAACCACTGAATATTTCAATTTCAAAAAGATTTGGGAACACATATGTTTCTCTGTTAATCAAGATTGTATGCAGCACAATGATTTGTCTTAATTATTACTTAATTTGAATGCTAAATACTTTGCTAATTACGCCTTAAACTGCACTCGGAACAAAAATATAAAAACTGATAGCAAAAGAAAAGTTTCCAACTAAAATTAACCGAGAAATGTGGTTTTGTTATGCATTTGCATTCCTGAAAGTTAGTTTCCACAAGAACGCATTTCACTTTCATATAACTTCGAGCTAAATATTAATTGCTATTTTATTTTGCTATTTTTGATGAGAAAAAATCGACTAATTGTTTAAAAGTTGATCTCTTTTTTAATTTTACCCGTTTTCTTCAAATACATTCTATGCTTATTTATCGCGTGGTAATTTCCGATGTGCGACTCGAAATTCGTTAAAGACTACTTGAAATTTAATTCTGATTGTCGTAATTAGACCTAAGACAGTTAAGAAGATATAACTTTCGAACAACTTGCAAAAATTTCTCGGCTCGATTTTTTATATTTACTATAGCGGAACACGTTTCTCCGCTAATCTCACCGGGCGCCTTAAGTAACAAGACCAGAGATGGAACTGGAATCAATGCGAGAGGCACCGTGATTCATAGCGAGCGAAGGCGGCGAGTTCTTCCAAGTCTTTTTTTTTTCCTTTCCTTTTTCTACCGAGACGAGCCGTCTGCGCGGATCCGACCGACGTAAGATCTCAAATATTAACCCGGAAACATTTGTGCGGATTCTCTCGATGGCTGCGAGCAGGCTCATGAATATTCGAAACCCGAAGCGACGTTAAGAGGGGTCCGCTCATGCTTCATACGTATCCACATCCGATCTCTCGCATTCGACGTCTGTCTGGCATTTTGAGGAGCTTGTCTACTTCGTCGCTCGACTTTGAATTTTTGCCCTTCCATTATTAAACGACGGTAGTTCCACGATATATGAAAGTATTCCCGCTCGCCAGCTTGTTGCAGCTGAAAGAGGAAGAATAAAAGAGGAGTGGGTGGGGGGTTGGGAGGGGAGATATCGACAATGCATTCGTTGCATCGCTTGATATCCTCACGGGCGAGTCGTGTGCAACATTGAGGATGTTCATATACGATTTATATACAACGGATATTGTTATCGGGCCTGTGCGTAAATAAATCCGCCGTTTCATTGAATGGCTTTTGCGAAAATTGATATCGTAAGCATGCATTGCAATTTTTCGAACATATATCTTTGGAACAGAATTCACGAATGAACAGGCAAATAAATAATTTCGCGGAGCATGGAGATTTGATTACGCTCGTATTCCCCGTGAGAGGTATATGTCAGAAGGAACGAGCAAACATCATTAACTTTTCACCTGGCAATGGAATCCTACAATACAATCGATATGCAATATCTATTCAGCATCAGAAATGTAATAAAATTATTTTTATTTCATTACCTACTTGATCTTTCTGTTGTGAATGGGATTACTTAATTTCAGTCTAGTTTACAAGAATGCAGATTTTTCTGAAATGTCAAATTAACTCTCGTGGTAATTATACAACGGAAACAATATTAATACAATCTAGAAACATGCCACAAAGATTAAGGCTTTAATTTCCTCTCTCTAATGTCGCTTTTATAATGTAATTAAGATGGAGTAGATTGAAGAAAGATGTTAAATAAATTTTGCAGCTAAGAAATTGCAATTCTACGCAGAGAAGAACATTTAACTCACAGAATGCATCGTTAAAATTAGGATTGGGAATTAAATTCTAAACGTTCACTGGATGAGTCTAGCTGCACGCATCCATCCCTCCTCCGGCTAACGTTGTCGCCGCAGACCGAATGGAGTTTCGAATTCTGATCTCCTGAATCCGGATCCGCCGAAGCAACGCAGAGCATCAGCGCGCGCATACATCCGTTCCCGCCACGCGGCCCGAACTTCCGAGCCGAAAGTTACTCCGCGGCTCGCAGCCCAAGACTCAGTCCAATAGACAGTCGTCGATTCAATTACCGCCGATTCAGCGGGTTACCATGTTTTAATGAAGCGCGGTTTGTTAGTCAGCCCGGGCGAGCCCGGGCCAGGAAGGATGCGCCTTCGTCGCTGGACTTTGTCAGCCGAAGCGCAGCCGTCGAACTGACGATGCTGAAGTCCTCGGCGCGCGCGTCACGGTACTGGTCAAAACTTAATGCAAGCTACGATGGTCGACTTCGAATTCCGCACGGTGTTCATCAAAGCGGACCAGTCTATTTGATCATTGTTTGATTCTGTAGAAACTTGATTTGAGCGGAAATTTATTTATTTAGTATGATTTTATTTAATTTCAATATTTACGTAATTTAAATGCGCATTTTTGCATGCATTTTTAATTACAAGTCTTTAGAACGCTTTAGCTTGAAATTATTGTTATAGTGATTGTAGTTTTATAAATTATGATCATTTATAATGTTTTTTTTTTTAATGGAATACAAAATAAAACGATTTAGCAGAAACGGCTTAAAATATTACTAGATTGATATTTATAATAAAATTAAGTATTTAAATAAAATTAAATATTTAAATTAAAAATGACAAAGGTTTTTAGTGGAATTATAACTTTTATGGATGTATTCACGTTAAGAGTTATTTTTCTCTCTCTTTTTCTGAAACGCAATGAGTGATAGCCGCTTTCAATTTGATTGTCAAGAGCACCGCAAAACGATAACACGAAACGAGGGTCGTGACGAACTCTCACAATACCGGTGAGCCGCTAACAAGGCCTTTCGATGTCACGAGGGTTGTACGCGTGTAAGAAGGTCGAACGTCTGTTAACCGCAGTGCTCAGAAAAGCCCGCGGCGGGTCATTTACAAAAGTGGGCAGAATAATTTCGTTAGAGCCACTCTGGTCGGCCGCGGCTGACTAGCTGGTTGGCAGGCCGCGCCGGTTGTGTTCGTGACCCGCGCCGTCGCCCATTATTCAAATGGGAGATTAAACGAACTCCTCGACTTTGAGTTTAATCTTACTCTCTTTTTGCGGCGGCCTACGTTTGGCACAACACTTTTCACTCGACTCGTTCGTACCGAGAGCGCTATCCTCCGCATCGCATTTTATTCCTTTCTGCCTCGCTCTCGCGTCTGTCCGGGCTTAAACAGCACCCTGTTCCGTCCTCTTTGACAACCGCGTTTACCACTCTTTTTCCCCCCTTCCCCGTATACTCGGCATACGATAAATTACACTTATTCCTGCGCTCCTTTCATCCCTGTTCTTCAATTTGATTCCCGTCTCGCTCTGTTATCTACACATCTATGCTTATTCCGCACTTTATCACGAGGTTATAATTAACGACGTTAATTCAGTTGTTCTATCTCGCAGGAGACTTTTCTCTCTGCGACATAATGAAAAATCAAGTCCTTTTAGACTTACCGGTTCCTCTCGTCTACTTGCTTTCTTTTTGCCGGAGTTTTAGTCAAGGTTCTTTCTCGCCCTTATCGAATTCAGAAGCGCATCGCGACCTTTTCAGATCTGAAGCTGTTTTTAAGACGTTCTAAGTAGGAGCAACAACTAAACTGATATTAAAAAGAATTTGTTGCTTGTTATACTGCAACAGAAGAGTCCACATTGTGTTCCGTATTTCCTTAGATCTCTTTGTCCTTAAGAATAACAAAACAAATAGTTTTTGAATTATAAACGTCTTAAGTCAAAAGCTTCAATTCAATTGTCGCTACAAAGCGATTCCAGATTGAGCAAGAAATTCATAAATCAAAGAAAAGCATGAGAAGTACGAAACAACACTTCGTACAACTTAAAACACTTATATTTATATGTTCTATAAAATACATATATACTAATATACGTCTTTGACGATATTATCTTTGACGATTGAAAGCCTAAACTTCAAACTTTATTGTTTTCTATCTAAATTTAACTATCATTGCTTATCCCGCTCAACTCACTCCATATCTCGATCTACGATCTATATTTATTTGTCCGCCGATCCACCCGGGACGATTCGTCGTCCCTGTCGTTCCGTGTCCTTTGCACTTTGCGAAGGAGAACATCGTTGTCCCCTCGACGCGACCCTCTCACGGTAGTTTACGGTCTCCGGGGTGAGTTTAACGACTCGCATGTCGATCTCACCATGGAGCCGTCTCTTGTCTCGCTCCTCGACGACCCACCCTTGGAGAAGCCCTTCCTCGGTCATTAGTCCACCCGACTGGAGATTTGAATCGCAAAAAGCGCGATACGCGGGACCACGTTGTGTTTTACTCGCGCGGCACGTGCGAGCGTTACACGTCGGCGAATTAATCCACGTCGGTGCGATCCCCAGATTAACCCCTTGAGACCTGGGCTATACTTTTTGCGCGACTCGTATAAAAATTGTTTCAATATATTTAGGTCGCGTAATACAAGGTAATTTAACGTTATCTCTACTCTTTCTAATTTTTGAACTACAAATATAAATAAATTTCTTTTTATCTTTTCTGCAACTCGAAATTACAATATTAATTTTGCATCTTTAGACTTTCTATTGGTAATCTTGATTCATCAAGTATATATATGTGCATATCGAATTTTAGGAGAATTTTAGCTAATAACTTTACATCTTATAAAATTTGGATCTCTTTCTTTTTCCAATTAAATATTTAGAGGACTGTAATTTTACGTCACGATTCGCTAAACTTGGGTGAAAGGTCCTAAATAAAAAGTCAATCTAAGAATGAATTTACTGCCTATGAAAATATACCGATAATTATCTATTCGCTTATCATATCGATATGCATTAATAACCAATATTTCACACGTGACGTGACGTAAACACTAATGTTTAAACAATGAAATGTCTGCTCGACTATTAACAGTATTATTCATACAATAATCACGCGTTCAACGCGCAATTTTCGCTCGCGGTAAAAGTTGTGAAAATTATTCCAGGTCGAACAAGTTCGATCGACTTATCCCATGTTCCCATGTAGTTGATGTAGTCCGCGCGAAGGAGGAAGAGAGTCTATATATCCCGATAATTTTAAATGCCGGACGCACGCGCGCCTGCCATACGTGTCCCGGTTCCGCGATCAAGTCGGTCTCGTCGCTTCGAGAGGAGCGGGCGGGAGGATCCTCATGGCGACGTCCTGGGCCACATCCCGGGAGAAATCTTATCGGATATCTATGCCAAAGTGCCTACCAACGTCTGCCGCTGAATGGATCCCCGGAGTGGCGCGACGACGGAGGGGTATAGCTTCGCCTTCTTCCGCGCGACTCGACGGAATTCTTGGGAGACTTCCCGATCTTCCCAATTTCCTGGGGAAACCCCGTCGCGACAACCCCCCCCCCCCACCGCCTCACGCGAGACCTCGAGGCGCAATCTTGGATTAAGGTTCTACTTGCATGCACGTGTATCCTCCTCCCTCGCGCCACTTTCAATTCACACGTGTTCGCGCGCCGTAGCGCCGGAACTCGGAACATTTGCACACTGCATACACAAGCTGTCCCGGAAGTCGTCTCTTTGGGCCGACAAAAGGTTTCTTCGACGAATTCGAAGTAGATATCTTCGTCTCCAAGAATTCTATTGGAATACCCATTCTCAAAGCTATTTAATATCTTATTTATATTAAACACTTTTGATAGATTTGAGTTGGTTTCAATAAAGTTTTAATAAACTATTAACTTAATCAAGTTAATTGAAATGCGATTAAACAACTGAAAGTCCACTAAATATAGAAGAGTAAAATTGACTTAAAAAAATTCACACATACACACATACAGTGCCACGAAGGTTAAAATATCTAAACATATTTTTTAACCGGTACGATTACGGTATTTACGCTTCTTGCAGTTGCAACCCTTTTTATATGCATACATCGAAATGCGCACGAGCGATTAAATGCAATACCGATGGGCAGATTGCTTGTTATTAAACGCAATTGGTTTTCGAGCTCGTTACTAAAATGCGCGCGTATGATTTTCTCTTCGGACAACAATTTTAAATTCAACTTCGCCCATCGCTCGTAAAGGATGATTGGTTCGAAAAACGTTTTGAAATATCGTTATATCGAAATGGAAATATACTGGCTGATTTGAAAAGTAAATAAAAGTATCACGTTGCTGCGGCGCTAATTGCGACAATTCCTCGAGCGCGCAAATTATCATGGCGCAACGAAACTGCATAATTATCGTTGCGCGATATTTAGACTCGCAGTTCCAGCGAGAAATATCGAGAATAATCGTTATATCGTTGATCTGTTATCTCTTGTGGTATCACGAAATTTCTCCGCGCACAGCCTGCGGGAGAACAGATCGAATTTCCAAACTATTTACCGCTGGTATTTGTTAATTGGATGATCTCTCCTTTAACTGGATTGATCTGTTTCCATGAAAAACCTATACGTGGTAAAATAAAAGAAATCGGTTGTACGAACTACGAACATAATATAAGAGACATGATAGAAATGTACGAAAAGAATTATGTAAAATTGTAGTAAAAGAGGTAATGGGAATAAAGTCTGTTACAATTTTTGAACTTTTTACAATGCCTGTAGACCTATCAAACTTTCACGGGGAAAAATTTCTTTTTATTTTCTATGATTTTTTTCAATACTACATT
Organism: Temnothorax curvispinosus; assembly: GCF_003070985.1. Lineage (NCBI taxonomy): Eukaryota > Metazoa > Arthropoda > Insecta > Hymenoptera > Formicidae > Temnothorax > Temnothorax curvispinosus. Next base: position 301,683 of record NW_020215445.1, on the reverse strand, counting down.
GAACAGATACAAGGGGGGAAAACCCTCAGGGGTTTCTGTTTGTTACGCTCAGATTGAAGTACAAAAAATAAACACGTTAGAATTTATTTTTGTTTTGTTTTAACGATATACTATATATATTGGCTGTATTTTTTGCTTCGAAATTGGATTAAAAATATTAGAAGTTATTTTTGCTTTTAATTTGAAAATACAAGGTGAGGCCTCGTCTTAAGGAGCAGGTGAGGCCGCGTTTTAAACTTAACGTCGAGAAAAGTCGAAGAGCGCAAGTTTCTGTATCTTCTATATCTCCCTTCACGTGTAAGTGACGGATCACCCAAGATTTGACTCGAGAGGCTTTCGAGCTAAATGCGATGCAATGCGCGGACGAGTGATCGCACCGAGGAAGCAATATATACGGTCGGTCGAGATGCTGGGACTCTCATATCGTAGTTAACTATCCGCGGCGATGGGGACGGCTGGCGCGAGAATTAACTCGGCGAAACGAGAAACGCGCGGTTCGGTAACGCGTATGCTCCTATCGTCCGGCTTCCTGACGAAGCGTTACCGCCGCTTCTTGCACCACCCGGTCCGTGCCAGCAATGGTCCTTTAGCCCAACGACAATGGCCACCGGAGGCTCCACCATCCTGCTGACGACCATGAGCGAGTATTGAAATTGGTATAATTTCGATAAGCTCGGATTTCGATGCTGCAAAATGATCTCTAAAGGAAATGCATAAGTACAGAGAATCTGTTAAGGCGTATACCGTTAGATAATTAGATTCCTTTCTTAAACAATAGCATTATTTTCGCTAATTTTTATTTTTTTTACTAAAGAAAATGACAATGCATCTAATCTCTTCCAATTGATTAATATTTTACCTTTCGAACGAATATTTCATAAAGCGAAAAGCATACTATTAAATGAGAAACATTAAAACGAAAAGACATTGATAAACTTTAACTCTTGCTTTAATTTATAATTATGTAAAATAGTAAAATATAACAGTATATATTAGCAGTATATAGTCATAAAAATAAACTTTAATGCAGGAACCATTTAGGTTATTGGTAACAATGCCAGATAATCGACATTCGATTTAACATTTGTAACGAACCAACGAACCAGGATAATTTAGATTTTTTTCGACATATACTATCGAAATTTGATCTCACTGAAATTATACCGCGAGTCTTGCCCCTGTCACGACGTATACATGGCGGCCGTGTGGAAATTGCGAGTGACATCGATATATCGTACGGATATTGCGATCGCCTACTTTTGCACGAAAACTGCATTTTTATCAGGGTGCCCGCCTGAGAAATAATATATACGATTTTAATAGCTCAAACTTTCTGCTGATCGTAAAATGTATTCCTGATTGGAAATTTCTATAAATATATTTTTCTGAAAATAAGATATTGGCAGCCCATTTTAAGCTAACCGTATAACTTAAGTCTTAAGTTATTAAAAAATCAATTAATCTGTTATTATCCAGATATTACTAAATGATGTTACTGATTTTACACATACACGCCCGCGCACTATTCACGACTATTAACCTTTTATTTTCGAAATTTAGCGTTTTAAAAGCGAATTGCCCGAAATCAAAGATTATTAATCATTGCCACCAAAATGGTACATACATAATATTTCTGCTATAATTCGGTAGAGCTATAATTTACCGTTCCGGAAGCACAATTATCCCTCTGGTCGACTCATTTAACGATTAAATATTAAACGACTAAATGTCGAACCACAATCGGGCCGGTCGTAATTAACGAATTAATTAACTCGTACTATATTTGCTTTTTAATGTTGCTCCAATTTTCAACGCACTTTCTCACGTAAAGCGTAGCAATGCTTCTCGCGTTTTTAATCAACTTTACTACATTCCGATCGCGCATCTATTACTATTAAATGAAATTATTACCGTCAAATATGATCGAGATAAAATTCGATATGTATTACGTACAAATTATCCGTGGGGCACTTTATCGCGATTTTCTCAAGTGTGAAATTGTCACGGAATGAATATCTGAGCTTTTCACAGAGGAATCGTCACGAAATTCTCCGAAGAAAAAGAGAAAGAGGGTACGCGAAAGGCACTGTAAGGGGGCAGCAAATTCCCGAGTTTGAAGTTTCTTGCAAATCAGGTGCTCCGTAGTCGACGGTTGCCGGATTTTCTGGGACAGTCTGTCCACGATCCGGAAGAGCAAGAAAGAAAAGCCGGAGAGAAGCTGGAAGTTAGAAATAAATGCAAAGAGCAGTCGCTATTTCTTTTATTCCATTCTTTCGAGGCGCCTCTTTCGCGAGCGATGAGAGGATAAATAAAGACTATGGAAGGGAACTCAACGATAACTATAACAATGAATGTTAATAGAGTTACTTAATATTGAAATTTCAAGAGAGTATTGAGATAAAATAAACTTATCTCTTTTCATTATGTCGGTTTTTATTATTTATTATTCACGGGTATCTATATAACGTATCAAATATATCAAATAGCTGATAGCTTGATCATTGTTTCAAACCAAGATTTGTATATTTAAAATTAACTATTTATAAAATGTCAATTCTCTTAGTCCACTCTTACTTTGAGCTTTTCAAATATCTTGATGAGGCTGCTTTTATTTTTTTCTTGTTTTATGTCTTATAAACATTACTTTACTTTTGCGAATCATTCTCTGCGTTATTAATCTCAGATCACGTCCCAAATTATTCACGATTTCATAGTTTTCCGCGGGTTTGTACTTCGTGCAAGAAAAAAGCTTCAAGATGAAGTTACGAAGTTATAAAAAGAACGAGATCGCTCCGAGGTGGTTTCATTTCAGTCGAAACGGATGCGCGACGTGTCGCTACAGAGTAAAGCTAATTAAAACAGAGCGAGATAGCGTGGCGTTTCAAAAATATACGTGTCTCTCATTAAAGATATATACCGTCGCGTCGCGTCGTCTATTTCGGAAAAAAAGGACTACACTTTCGCGTATTTTTCTCGTGGTTGTATACGTCTTTTGTTATGTTATCATTAAACTTGCAATCGCGCACCGCGCCTTTTCTTCTCGGTGCCCCCTCCCCCCTCTTGTCCTGCCCGTCTGTTTCCTGCCTCGTCTTCGACCTTAAACAGAATAAAAGTGGCGGAAGAAAAGCAGGCACGGATAAATAGAGCCGAGGAGGGACGCGCGCCGTCTGAGATACGGCGTCGCCTTTCACCCTTTCTTCTCTCGCAGGTTTCTCAGGTGGGAAAGAAAGAGACGAGGAGGAAAAACGTGAAAAAAGTGCATGCATTCTTCCGTTGCTTCCGTTTCTTCCGCGGTCGCGGCGCGCGGTTGTAGAGTGGACGGAAAGAAGATGCAACGAAGCAATACGGTGGTGAATGCAACGCGACGCATCGTTGCTTCATGCCCTTCCCATTACTTTCTTTCTTTACTTCTCCCTTCACCTTTCTCCAATGTAATGTTTCATATTGAACTATCTTTCTTCTTGTAAACTTTTCCCTTTCGTTAAAATCTATTTTTTATAGCGCTGGATTAAGTGACCTGCCTATTGTACTGATATCAATTAATATACAATAATGTAAATGCAAGCACATTTTGTTCTAACTAATTCAAACAGAAACTCACAGTGTATGCGACAAATGAGGATAAACATGCCGAAGAATTTGTATATTTTGCTAGATATGAGTTCTATAGGATTTAGATTCTTTTCTAAATTTATATGTCCATTTATTTTAGTAAAAATAAATAGTTTACTCATTTGTTTTGTACATCATGGTAATCATAAGTAGGATTTACCGTTTTTTACAATAGCGTCATAAGATATCTGAGAATATGTTGTTTAGGATATTTTTCACATTATATAGCTGGTCGAGTATTTACATACTTGATCGAAAGGATCGTTTGCTGCTTTCGTTTTCATTCTTCCATTTTTCATATACTTCGACAATATTTCGCATGTCTTTTTTCTGCTTCATGCTCGTCGTGATATTCGCCGATTCAACCGAGCGATCTTTTCTCTTTCTCTCTCTTCCTTCATCCCCTTCTCAATTATTTCCAGTTCTCATTTGACCGTTTCTCTCATCCAAATCCTCCGCTCTCGCATTTCTCGCTGTCACGCGGCCGTTCTCTCTTCTTCGCATCTCGCTCTTCGTTCGCCCCGCGCGCACGTGACGCCGGTGCTGTTTGCCGAACTCGTGCATTCGCGTTTTCCTTACGGGTCACCGAGCATTCGATAGAGCCTGGTCGAACCGTACCCTCCGGTCGGCCGAGCTTACCCGCATACCCTTTCCGCCCCCTCCTCCCGGTTTCTATCAACCAGTCGATTCTCCGGTAGCTACCCCAATCGCGAACGCCACCGACATACCCCTGTTTCACTCGTCCTTGCGTCGTCCCACGAGAATTGAAAATCAATTTAGGAAAACGGTAATAAACGGACGCCAGAGCGTACGGGTCTGTGCTTCTGGCGCGCGCGGTTCCGCATCGTGCCGCTTGCGGAAATCGTGCGGCTTTCGAGTGACCGCTCCCGAGAGTCCCGAGCGAGCCGACAGCTCAGAGAAGCGTGCTTTCGATTTTCCCTGGAAACTTTCTCTACTCCGCGACAGTTCGTGAGATGATTATTTCGAGACTAACGAGAGAAAGGCTGAAGCAGCAAACCGCATTCGTTCAGTTCGATTTGGTTCAATATCTTTTCGTCAATTATATAATGCTAGTAACACATTAAATAAGTCGTTTGTTTACGTTGCAAAATTATATAGTATATATTAAGTAGAAAATTAGTCTTCATCGTCTGATTTGTTGACTTGTTTTGAGTAACGCTCTTTTCTATTACAAGCATTGATAGTGAATTTAATGAGACCCGATGTAAAGGAAAAGTACCACAAAATGGCATGGAGGGTGTTGAGAATAAATTAATGACTCACTTCGCGGGCGAAGGATTCATTAATTTTAATGCGACGGATAGCGTGTAGACTTTTCAGTTGTCGGTATCCGCTTAGGTTCATTTCTTCAGCGTCGGCCGGCCGGCTGGCATTACGCTCGTTTGAATCGTCGCATTTAATCGAGCGTTTCATGAAATGAGTGAAATACGAACACGCGGAAGACGTATTCTCGCACAGTATGTTATGGCCTTAAAACTCAAAGAGAGGATTTTCTGGGCGGATTCCTGCGGCACACTTTCTATCCTCCCACTTCGGACCACTTCGCCGCGTAATCCCCTGAATGGCCGAGATAGTAACCGGCGAATATCCCTTTTTCCCGCTCGTACGAGCCCTCTCCCCCCCCCCTCCCTCGTTTGCACTTTTGAGTAAGGAGAAATTCTTTGAGCGAGAGGAAACTGCGAGAGGAGAGAGCTTTACGGATTGCTGCCGCGCGCTAGCCGGCACCGGGTGTGTAAAATATGGATATAACGTCTGGGATAATTTGCGTCCTCGCGCGAACGCAGCGCTCGCCGTTACATTATCTCTTAGCGACGACTCTGAAAAATCAGCTCAGCGTTATCCCTTGATTTAGTAATCTAATGCGAGGAAGAGAAAAGAACGTCAAAAGAATATTTAATACAGAAAGTTATCGCTAATATATTCTGTTTAATGTCCGCCAAATATTTTTTTTCAGTTAGATAAATTGCCCGATGAAATTAAACAAGTAAATGGTAGTCAAATAATGACGGGAATTCTGTGCGTGAAACGACGACGATTTGTTAGTCAATCATAATCTAACGCCGAGATAATCAACCAATCATATAGTGAGATGTAATGATTTTGACACCTATTTTTTTTTTTTGCTTTTTTTTCAATTGCACTTTTGCTTCCTCCTGAATTCTGAAAACACAATTCGCTCAAGGAAAGAAATAAAGCGATCTATAATCACGCTTTCCTTAGTCAGCTTTCTCAGTGGATAATTCGCGCTACCTCCTACGGCAGTTTTATAATTCATTTGCAGTCTCCTCTGCATGCGTTTCATCATTCTCTCTCCGTCTGGCGATTCGCCTCACTCAGCACAAAGACGAACGCGCCAGAAGGATAAAATTGACACAAAGCGTGACCGATCCAATTCCATCCCTAACAAAATTTTACCCACCTCCTTGGAGGTAAGACAAACGCCGTATAAAAGCGCCGCCTCGGCTACGATTCGACAAATTGGAAATCATGGCTCGCACCGGATAAAGTTCGAAAATGTTCGGTCTAACAAGATCGAAGAACATGCTTCTCGGATTTCATGAACAACGTTTCACGGTTGCGTTTGGTTTTTACATCTTTTTGTGTAAAATATGAATTGCTCAGAAATAATGAATATTTTAAAAAGTACAGAAAATTCTTAAATTAAGTAAAAATCGTTCGCATGTAAGCGAGGATAATAGATATAGAAGAATTGTTGCGAAATCCAGAATAATTTAATAATTAATAACGCAAATTTCAGACAGAATTAATAAAATAAAAGATTCGCACGTTTTTAGAAAAATGTAAGCGAGATATGTAAATCAATATGAATCGATAAAAGCTCAAATGTCATTTTAACATTTAAAAAACATTAAATAAATCGGACATCGTACAGACTTTTTTTCTTAAATTTCGTTTTATTTTTAAATCTCATGAAATTTGAAAAAAGCGATTGGCTACGTTCAACTGATTATAAATTATTTTTAAAGTTTGCCAAAAGTACTTTTTTAAAATTATTTATTACAGACTACAGATAATCCAAAACTAAAGAAAGATCTTATAAGAATTTCAAGAAATCTAATTACACATGCTGCACAACCAAGTATATTAATTCTTTTCTACAACCAAGTTATTTCAAATACTAAAAGTCATGCTAATGAACGCGCAGTTAATAAAGAGATTGCATAATAAGCACCAGAAATATGTATTGATTTTTCTCTTATTCCATATTTGCTTATCTTCTGGAAATTATGGCTTCGCCATCATTTATTTCTGCCAGTCTTGGCAGCAACGTCGGTAATCCGTCGCGTTTATCTTTGAGGCATAGGCGGTAATTCCGCGCCGGAATGGAGTCGATCTATTTCCGGTTGTCTCGCGTCTCCCACGCGATTTCGACCCTTCGGGGAAGGTACCTTGGCCGGTTGCGGGAATTCCAGAGAAATTCTTGAATACCGCGACGGATCCATATAGCTTTACGAGGGAATAGCGAAGAGAAACAGCAAGCCGTGCCAAGGGGGTTGAGGGCAGAATGCGGGGGATGCTGGAGAGATCCTCAGGTGGAAAGAGAGGATCTGGAGTACCCGGAGTGCCGGAGTGGAGTGGCCTGGAAATGTATAGGCTGCTCAACGTAGAACCGACAGCAATTTTTAAACGTACGGAGGAGGATATTTTTTACACGGAATGCATTAAGACAGATTATGTTGAGGGGGTGCTTGAAAGAACGTCGCTGATTAAAATACCGATGTATACTATATGAGTGACCGCTAACTTTTAATTTTTTGTGGTTCCATTCTAATATCTCAAACAGTTTTCTGATTTCAAATATATGTCTGAATTTTACTGAAAATATATCTTTTCGCTATATATTGCCGTGAATAGGTCTACTTTCAAATAACACTATTTTCTATACTGCGTGTAGCTTTCGTGTGTTATCGTATATTTTTACCGAGTGCCTGTCTGAAAAGCTACCTACTTCTCTGACGGATGAAGTTAAAGTTATCCTATATAGTCGCGTATACGCATCTATTTTGCTCAACAAAGTGCCGATGGCGTCCCCAAGGCGAGATAACGTAACGTAACCCATCCTTTCTTCGCGGCGCGGGCGCCTCTTTCCCATGAGTGCTTACTCACATCGCAGCACGTAGCATAACGTTTATTCGCCTTATGTAAATTCTCTGTAAATTGTCGGTTCGCACGAAGCCGTATTCGCCCGCTCCGTATTGCGATGATTCTATCTTGCGGGAATGAGCGTATCTACGCGAAGACAAATCCACATCTGATGATGATACGATTACATTAACGTTGCTTCTTCAACTGGAAGAGCGGTGCACCAGTCGAGCGATAGGCAAAATTTATAATCAAATATTGTATTCGCGTATGAAAGTGTTTTTGCTTCAATTCGTGCTCCGCGAATTTTTTTCGCTCATCTCGCGTAGATATTGTATATTCACAAATTTGTTATTAGAAATTAAATAAAAGAACGATTAAATAAATTATATATGAATAAGTTAAAATAGTTTTTTTTTCATTTACGATAGCTACGTGTCTACGTGTATTTTATCTATGAGTAAAACATTCTTTATTTATTTTTATTTTATAAACTGTATTGTAATTTTGCATATGTAATTATGATTACTTAATTTTAAGCATAAAGCTGTTATAATATATATAACTGATCTAATTTAACATATATATTATTTCAATTTCAAATCAACCATTTATATATTTTTTTTGTTTGGATTATTTACAGGCTTGTATTTTTCTTACAAAAGTCGGCAAAGAAATAGAATTGATGACAGATTATATGGTTACCTAATGATGAAAACATCTATAACATATTTCAGAAATGCTCTTCTGAAAAGAACATTTTTTTCTATAAAAAAGAACGTTTATGATATTACTGCACTTTTAGATCCTTTATCTTCGCTGCAAGTAGCTTTCAGATGGCGAAGACGCTTCGACGAGTGTTGTGTCGTCGTACACGTGGATTACGAAGATTATCTCAAAGCTCTTGTTAAAGCACACGGTAATTAATCGCCAAGACAAATTGCTTATGCTGTCGTTAATGTGAACTATCGGGATTATCCGGAAGTTCTAGCTGACGCACGCGCGTTCTAATTAATTGCTGCAGCAAAAATCTTAGACAACAGCACCCCGCACTGCACGACGTTGTTACATGACAAAAGATCATTAAACATGCTATTTGCAACGTTCTTACTATAGGTAAATTTACGTTGCTGATAATATGTGTGTGTGACGATTAATTAAGAATTAATATATACATATAGGTCGCTACTCCTACGTCGACGTACCATATATGGAAATTTGCAAAGATTTTGACGGCGAATGTAAGCAACTAGTTAGTATTTCTTCTTCGTGTATCGCAACTTTCTGTAAACTAAGAAGCTCTTGCATAAGAGTGCCTTAGTTTTTAGACACCTATGTTTACGAGATTTTCTTCGTAGCGCCGCTGGTAGATGCCAACAACGAGTTCTGCCTTGAGAATTTCCTCCAAGTATTTTATTTATGGACGGACCGGGGCGAACATTTTCTAGTTCAACTATTCCGGAGATTCCACGGAAGTGAATACGCTTTTTCCTTGCCTCTACGTGAATAGAACTAATAATTTGCAATAGTGACACAGTACGCATAATTCAGATCGTATTTCAATGTGAACAAACAAGCTTTACTTTAACTCTTCAGAATGATTATTATTTCAAAATTTAAGCTAAATTTTCTTTTAAATGTTCAAGTATTTTTTATTTATTTTCTTTCTTCTCCTATTTCTATTATCGTAAATATTTTTTTATTGTTACATATCATCAACTTAACTTTTGCAACGTACTGAGCACACATTTATTCCGAAACTTCTAAAAACTTCGGAATAGAAATACAACAGGACTTAATATTTGCAAGTAATCGTAAGAGAGATTAATTGAGAATTGAAAATTTTTCAAAGTATCAGAAAAGAAATTTTCAAGTATTGCACATTGCTAAAAATATTGCAGGGATTATGAAAATCTTATAGAACTCAACGATATCAAGGACAAACCCGAGGATCTCGGAAATCCACGGAGCTCGGGATGACATTATTAACGGCGGCCTTATTAAATTAGAGTTAACAATTGTAATTGACGTGACGCCCGCGCGCGTTCGCGCGTGGGCGCAGAAAGGGAAGCTGGGAAGCTCATTTCGCAAAATTGCGGAACTTGCTACGCGACGCGACGTCTCGGACCGAAATTATTCCCGCCCGGGCTCTTCTTCCTCTCTCGGCAATAACTAATGAGCCGCCTGTCATCGAGAATAATCGATGCGTTCGCGTTATGCCTCCCGAAGACAGAGTGCTCGCGCGCGGCTCCGCGTCGATTTACGAGCTCGTGGAGAGCGCATCGCGCCGCGCTGCGCCGGCGAGAGAACGGCGACAGCAACCAGCCGGTGCATGATGCAGTCAGCCTCGCCCCCTTCGTGTGCACCTTTCGAATAACTTACATTTCTGCGCGCACCATTGTACCTTCAACCACCGCTGCCATATCCCATTCACACCCTTCGCTCGTTTGCTCCTTCGTCAAAGGCGATTGCCTCCTTCCTTCCTCTCTTTCTCTCTCTGTTCCTCCTTTGATCCACCGATCCACGCCTTGTTCGTAATTCTCATCTGATTTACGTGCCGCGAAATTGTGAGGTTCATTACAAAGTTACAGCGTGATCTAGGTTGAACCTGATTGTAAGTTTCTACGGATAGAAAAAACGGCAATCGAATCTGACAATCGAATTTTGCCGGCGCGATTAAGATAGACGGTGAATTGGAAACAATTACGTTAAGGAAATAATGAAATTTCATGGATATGGAAAGAAATGAAAGAATGTAATGGATTCTTTGGAATTACTCATTTGTTACTCATTTGTCTGTACATTTTTATATCGACGTTAATTCCTTTGAATCAGAATCGCGCGCTCGATTTTAACAGTCACGATAATGCTACGTTTCATTAATTGCGTTCATTAACGTTATTACTGTGAATCTATCTATAATAATCGTTGCATATTGAACGAACTCCCATAATTCTCAATCAAGACTTAATATTGTGATCGTTTTTTTTTTTGCGCCCCTAACGCTTTATACTTTCCTTCTTGATATTAATCAATTGTTTAATTCATAAAGAAAAGACTTTTTAATCAGTCTGCTAAATTCTAAAATAATAATACAAAATTTATATGCATATTCATAAAAAGATATATATGTATTGGACACACAAAGCACAGGTATTCTTAATGTAGGAAGAAACTATTTATTTATCCCGAGAAAAAATAATCAGAGCATAATCATTCGTATCTACGAAATACGATGGTAGACACAATCGGAAATCTGAAGAGTCAGAACGACGATTTGAATCTCAATGTCTCCAACCTTTCTCTTTCTCCCTCGTACTTTATCATCTTCCGTTCGGTCCACAGATCCGCGGGTTAAGTAGTAGTCAAGCTCCGTAGCGCGACAAGCTTTTCCAGCAGGCGGCTCGGGGACCACGAACAGACTTTTTGCGGCGAGTTACTCGTGCGGAGCACGAACCCTGTTATCTTCGGACGTGTCGAGTTACCTCGTTAACCAACAATGGTTCCGACACGAAGGCTGCCCCTCTGCCGTTGCCGCTCTCGCATTTCGCTCTTTTTCTCTCTTTTCCTCTTCCTCTTTTCCTCTCTCTTTTCCTCCCTTTCTCTGTCTCTCTCTCTCTCTTGCCCTCGAGTTGGAGTTGCAACTTTTCACTTTACGACGTTGCGCGCTACGTGCGAACGGACGCAGCTCGTCGCGCGAAAAATGGACTCGCGGCTGCTTGATGGCCCCTCGTCGGCGCCGTTATCGTTTCATTCGCGTCGATCTCGACGTCGACACCGTCTTTCACGAACGCCGTACGTCGCCGAGCCGCGACGCGGATCGAGCAGAATGTTCGCGACGTGAGGAACGTGATTATTTCCCAGTTCGAAGGGTCGTTCATCCGTTTTTTTCTTATTCTCTCTTTCTTCTCTTTCCAAGGAGAAAAAAAGTGCAATTTTTCGGTACGCGTTGAAATTACATTGTTTTTTTCCCGCGAAATTACGTTAAATTTTTTGCAGCGTTCCTCTCTCGCTAGATTTGAGAATACTGCGCGAAAGAAATGAGAAGGGGCTGCTTCTTAGCTATTACTTTTTAAGCAGCTACATATTTTATCTTTTATTAATAGACACTTTAATCTATGGATGTGCAAGTAGCAGATGTTATAAAGAAAAAAATTGAGGAAAATAAAAAACTTAAAAAATTCTTTTTTTACACAAGTAGAAATATAGAAAGAAAAGGCTTTGTCTTCTTTAAGAGAACAAATCTGCTAATTTTTGTATAAAAAAATAAGGAATTTTATTTAAGAGTGCCGTTTTTTGTCGGTAAGATTTGCAGATTTAGTAGGGAAAATATTGAATTTTTTTCGCTTGAATCCTGGAAATATCTAGGAAATAGCTGATTTCTGATTTCTGTTTTTTTTTTTTTTCGGAAAGGGAATTGAGTTCAAAGTATGCTACAGAGATTTCGTTAAAATTTATAGCGCTTCTCGTCTTCTCGTTATTTCACATAGGAGAGAGAAGTGCGCCTCTTCTAGAACGTTCTCTACGAAAGCAGTTTCTCTTTTTATAACCCGCTTTATAAATTTACGTGTACGCTACGTTAACGCGTTGCTCCAGATTTGATATTTTTGAACTTTTTATCGTGCTTTAGTACAGAGAATGATTGATACAACGGTGAGAAAAAATAGCGAGACTGATATCATTTGCGACATTATTATTGCACTGATGGCACACTATGACTTTTTTCTAAAATTCAATGTATCACGACATTGCGATTATATATGCGTGCAGAATATCCACAAATCATGAAGTAATATTTATAGGAAACGACATTTATAGAATTTCATCGTTTCTCTGAAAAGAAGAAAGATTTTATTTATATATTAACGTTGGCGCCCGGTAACTCAATCAAGGTATGACTCGCGAAATACGGGGATCAACACTCGTATTTCATGCGCGGTAGAAAAATTCATATTCACTCCACCCCCGGTCCCCTCATTCTTATCAGCCGATAGAATAGCTAATGAGTAATTTACGTCGACCGCGCGCGGGGCGACCGTTGATTGGCAGTCGTTAATCACGCTGACGAAATATTGTTGCGCCCACACAGATTGGGTGTATTATTCGGCTCAGGCGCGTCATTATTCGCGCTCGCGCGCGCGAGCCATCGATCGGCAGCGCCGGAGAATTATTAAGTATGCGCGCGACAGATTGGACATTACATTCGCATTACGCGATTGTACCGACGGCTATCGCGATCATTAATCTATATGCCGGCGTAACATCGTCCTCATGGAAAATGTCGAACCCGTCCGAAACGAAGGGCTGACAGGCTCTGCATATTTCAGCGTGCGCGCTTTGGACGCCGCCGATGACGGCTCTAAAGAATTGATAATGGGAGAGCGTTTATGGAAACGTACACCCGAAACGGTTATTATCAGCAGCATCCGCTGCCGCGCTAATCGGTTTCGCATTGAATTTTCGCGTTATCTCATGTCTCGTTAGAAAGGCCGCTGTTCCACATATCGAATAAGTTATCCAAATTAATGATGACCGATTGTCGAATTAGGGAATCGTGATAGATCCCCGTTGCCGGATTCTTCGGAAGTGCCGCATCAATTATTGTTAACGCGCGTTCCGAATGCGCCCCGCCGATTTTCGCGTGAACAATAATTCCCGTAGAAAATCGGAAATGTCTCGGGAAGCCTTCCGTAAATCTGCCGTTTAAACCTCCGCGAATCCTCCCATCGTTTCGTCCACAACGTCGGCGACGATTTAACGCTCAACCTGGTGTTCTGAGACATTCTCCACGCGAGAGATGGACACGAATGTAAATTGCAGACGAAGCGTCCATGGATTACGCTTTAACGACGCCGCGTCTCGGTGAATTTTAAAAAATGCATCGCGAGCCTTTACGCGAAATGCTCCACAGAGACACGGTTTATTTTTCACGACGGGATGCTGGCATGTATGTACGTCCGAGAGTCTCGTCGCGAATAAAACACGACGACCGGCGACGTTTTTCGCTGCGGGGAAAAAGTCCCGCGTGCGTGTGCACGCTGGAGCAACTCCATATTCGCCAAACGCAAATTTCAACGCGTGATCTCGTCCGTAACGGCCTCAGCGAGTTTCGCGGAAGTCAAAGGACTGCATGGAGTTGCAAATGGAGATTCATCCTTACCGCTAGCGCCAGATGATAGGGAAAAAAGAGATGGAAGCTTGCATGAAAAAGTAGCGAAAAAGAACGCCAACTGAGATGAATTAATTTAAACTTAAATTATCTGCCTTTAATTTTAAACAGTTTATTTTATTCAAAAATGTTTCAATATTCTTACTAAGAAAACTTCACATTTACATATATATATCTTAACACAATATTTCCCCCGTTTAAAAGTCTCGTTTTGTTAACAAGTAGAATTAATTTGTCTTTTGTAATTACATTTATATAAAAATTCTTTTATTCGTTGGTGTAATAAATAATTAATTAAAAGAAAGCAAGTCCGACATCTCGCGATGTTTGCATATTTTCGCGCGACAATTGCACGTTGTGTAAAATAGTCCTATAGATACCGAGAGGTTGTCCGACGATAGGTTGAACCGGCACAGGTAAAATATCGCCGAGAATAAAATTCTCCTCAAAAATGCGCGGGAGATGCACACACACATATATATATATATATATGGGATAATCCGACAGTAAATTTTCGCCGAAGTCCCCTCCCGGATAGGAAAAGACGCGCGCGGTTTTATGACGAACAAGCACGCTTTGCGTTCGGATGTTTCATGAATGTGCGAGTACAAATATTTGCAGCCGCCGAGTCATCCTCACGTTGTAGAATTTGAATGTCAATAGGGCTTTCTCTCGTAACACGTTACACGCGGTGGCACCTCTCGACGACGAAATGGCAGCAGTTCCTTCCCTCCCTCCCTTCGCTCTGTGCTCTCCTTTAAATCGTTGTCTTTCCCGTCCTCGACACGCAGAAACATTAACGGGAATATTCGATGTACTTATGCATCTGCACCTTCTGAGGTCGTACGACGAGATACTCATACCGTCGTTCCCGCAAATGACGGGAGGAGCTCCTCCGGATGGCGAGAGCTTTCGCAGTTTTACTCCGCGGCGAAAACGTTGTAAGACGACTACGTCGTGCTGAGTATGTAACCCGAAAGTCATTGTTATGCGATCGTTCCGAATGGATTCTACCAATGGGATATCGAATGTCGTTGAGCGCTTTTTAGTGACTGTTCGCGATTTTATTCACGTTTAAATGCTCACGTTCGACGTGACGCGAATGGAATTAAACGTCATGCACGATCAAGGTGAATAGTGGCGTGAAACGCGTTATAAATATAAGACTTAGCCATGCATGTTAAAGAAGTGATACGAATTATCGTGGTAAAAGATAGATTTTTAATTCCTGTATCGATTACATAAAAATAAAGATTTTTACGTTAAATATTAATTATCGGGAAGAGAGGAGATAGAATTTGAATAAAGAGGAAAATGTAACATAAAAGTGAAGTATCTGTACAACGTGCGCACGCAAATATTTATTTAATAAATCGACAGTTCGCTCGCAAATTTCGCATATTCCGTGAATGTTACTGTAGAATAATATCTCGTATATTTGTAGAATGAAGGGATTTCCTTCCGTCGATCGCTATCAAATACTCGTCCGACCACCCACCACGCCGTCGCGACGCTCGCGTATTCATATCTGGGCTGGATCGACGCCAAATCGAGAGCTCTCAAACACTCGTCGTAAACAACCACCTAAGATTGATAACACTTTCATACGCCACCCTTGGCTGACAATGTAGTTTTTGCCCTTTTTTTACGAGTCACTTCCTTTTTCCACTCCGTCTGTTCGGGATGACGTAAAATGCGATTGAAAGCGCGCGATAAAACGCGATCCCGTTGTAATATAGACGCGAATATATATATGCGGATGTCTAATCAATTTTGAAGATAATAACTGTTTAATTGCATATTCTAGAAGAGATTACAATTTGTAGGTGCTTTACGTTTTTAAAAATATCCATCTAATTTGGACCAAATACTTAATTTGGTCTTCCAAATCGTTACAATTCTTAAATTTACTTTCTTTCTGAAATTCATTCTAATTTTAAAAAACATTTCTAATTCAATTATTTTATAATTGTTCTATAATAATGATGAATCTTTTCCGCCAAATCAGGATTATACATATAGGTAGTTACATTTGCGAAACAAGAATTGATAACGATTTAATGGATGTGTTCGCATTTTAGATACTGATCTTAAATATAATCGCAAGAAAAAGATTAAATTTTTAATTTCTTTTTTATACGGATGTTGAAGGACCATCATGAAACTCATGTAATCCAGCTGCGGTGAAGAATGGCTTTCTTCCAAAAGTCAGAAAGACATTCGCTGCTAACGAAGTGACGTTTCATACAGGAATAACGCAGCGTGATGACTGCTAAATTAAACCTCATAAATCGGCGAATTGAATTCGATCGTTATCGCTTTATCGTGGCGATAAACGCGTTCAATCCTCCTGTCCTAGATTTTCCCGATAGCTCCTTTAACCATTATACTTCTTACAATAAGGTCGATAATATTTATAGTGGTTTATAGCAGCTTATTTTTTTCAAGAGGAAATTTTTCAATGTTATTTTTTATTTTACATTGACCATTCTAAACATGATACGTAAATAGCGAATAAGCGATAAATTTTGAATAAAGTACAATCGTAAAATTCATACTTGACTATAATTAAGTTCGGTGAACAATACACTTCTCTGCATTGTGAGTCTCGCATCGACGCGGCATAAACGTGACGTACGTCACCGTTTTTCTCTCGACCGCGGATAACAATCGTGCGGCTCTTGCGGAATTGCAACCGTCCCCCCGTTCCCTATATGAACGCGGTCCTCGACATCTTATTTCCGCGCCGACTGAAAAATGACCAGTGGCTTCCGCGCTCTTCTCCAGGGATACGCCGTTTTTAAAGGGCGAGGATAGAAAAAAAAGCCCGGTCGACGTGACGCAGTCCATGACACTGCATCACCCACGACGACGAGCGTTCATGGAAATGTCGGCGGGACCTATTCCCGCGGATATCCTTTTTGCCAGATAAGTGAGGTTTCTTCAGGGAACAAACGAATACCGGGATTACCATTCTAGACGTTGTTCCATCCTCTCGTCAGCCGAGTGGATCCGTTTCCGTTCCCCGCGTTCGCGCTGATCTGACAAAATGCCACGCGTCCGCCGCACAAACCCGAAATTACACTCTTCAGATTAATGCTTGGAATTATTGTGATACTTACGAAATAGCGGGCTTAGACCTCGTCCTCGCCACCCTTAGATCTCATCTTTAGCCTAATTTATTCATAACAACGTGCCAAGCATCATTAAATTCTTCGAATCTTCTCTGAGAATGTTTTAAACGCAACAATTTCTTTACGTACGTTGCAATCATGTTTGTCAACAAATCTTACAATTTAATGATTTGTTAATCTTAACTAAGCAAACCTTATCAAATTTTCTACATTGTCTTAATCATACGTTCTAATTTTTTATTATATATAGATACGTGCATTTTTTTCTCACAAAAGTTATCAGAGACTAGAAACATTTAATTCTAGGATATTTATTATTTCAAACATTTATATCAATTTTTTATATTTACAATATATGTGTAATACTTATATTGAAATTATGAAAATTGAAATCTTGCGCGAGAACGTTTCCTAAATGTTATTACTCAGTTAAAGTAAAGATTTAATAAAGTGCATTAGATGATTAATTGTGAGTTTAATTTCTTACGGATCTCTCGCGATACATTTATCCAATGATAAGATTGCTATTTAATTGAGGCATTATTAGTCCATCGTAATTAATCTCTTTTTACCTTATACTTTCTCGTGCCGCGGGGCACAAAAGAAAATCCATCGCACACTTTCCGCAATCGATCACACGCAACGAAAGACAAAGACTCCACGCGCCACGGCAATTTCATTAACGTTTATGCCTCATAAGATTCTATAATTATCCCGTTCCGCATGGATATCACGAAAATTAAAAACGCAATCACGCCGCTACCTTTTATCTCTTATCGAACAAAGTAGACTCAATCCTGACTCTTTCTTCCGTCGTTTTTCCAAATAGCTTTCTCCATTGTCTTTATCAATGTCCGCTGCTCGACGAAACTTATCTAATTCGACGTTAGGCGAACTCATCCGCAATGCGAGTACCTCATGCATGTTCGGCTCGCTAAACTTTAATGCCCCGCCTCGATAACCGTCAGGTACTCGCACTCTGAGGACTTCCGACTTAAGTACCACTAAATCGATTACCGGCTTATGGTTGTAACGTTCCACTTCTCTATGTGAGACGTCTTCGATATCCGGTATTGTCGTCGTCGTCGTCGCCATCGTCGCCGTCGTCTCCTCGTTTCAATTCGCATTTCATTACGCGGCCGGAATAATAGATCCCATGTTCTAACCGGATTAAAACTTGAGATTCCTCGGCCGAAAAATATCGAAACTTTCGGATTTGATACGTGCAAGATTTAAAGAAAATTTTAATTGATCTTGCTATCAGAGCTTATTTGCTAAATGTAAAAATGTATGTAGCTATCGCCGTTCATGAAATAATTTACACATACTTGATTACATTTCAGATATGTCGCGAATTTTTTTTCTAAATCGAATAAACACAATTATATATCATCTGTCTTAATTACTTTTCTCATGAAAAGTGTAAATTAACAATCCCATGAATTCCTCTATTTTTTTAAGTATATATATCTTCTAGTGTAAATAATATTCGATAATATCGTTATAATTAGAATCAGTTATAATTGTCGAACTTTATGCGTGCTCTTTTTAAGTTTCGATGCCAGGAAACAACAGGACGCTTGGGAAATTGCTGGCAAAACTTTTCTTCCTTGTTTTCTTTAAGTCAGCACACGCTGTACATAATAAAATGTCCGCGAGGCCATGCCGGGAAAATCAGCAATCCCAATAAACCGCGGCGACGTAAAGACGTTCAAACAGTCATTGATTAGCATTACCGGTGGCTTTATTAACCATTATCATACCGGTATAATTGGCTCGCAGAGACGGCTATCCGCCGCAGGCGGAGGATCGCTGTTTAAACTAAAGCTGCCACCGGGTATAACTTAATGGCTCTATCTATTCTTAATTGCTCTATCAAAGATAATTTCGGAAATTAATATCTCCGACGAGCAACAAAATTGTCATACGCTCTCAAATTATCGCACGTCGTCGCGTTGTGGCTGCTACTGGTTTTCGAATTACCCGCGTAACGTTAGAAAACGATGGGACGAGCCAACGATGAAAAATATATACAGGTGAGATCGAGCATCGTCTTCAGACCCAACTCCGAGCGTTTCTTTCAAAACAATACTGCCATCGAGCTTTCCTCGTCTCAAAGGAGCGATAAACCGGCAGAAATTGCAATTCTTATCGGGAAACCGCTGAAGCAGAGATTAAATAGCCGGCATAAAGACAGATTTATTGAAAACGGTTTAAGCTAACCTAATTAAACTTGGGTTTCGTAATAAATTACATTCCTGCCGCGAGAACGACGACAGTAATGACGATCGCTCGAAGCAATAACGTCGCGCTGGTCACGCATCTCGCGGGTGTTCTTTGTATGCACTGTTTAAAACCTATTTCGACCTCAGCTTTCGCAGAGTATATCGAAATATTTCGAAAAACATGTAGTTGTGCGCTGCACGTTATCTGCACGAAACACGACTCTAATGGTCCTTCTGCTTTTTCATAATGCGAGCACAGCAGAGACGTGCATGGCACGGGCAAGATATGCATAAGCCACCACGAAAGACGATTGACCACGACGACGACGATCGTCGCCTGATGGATCCTCCTTTGCCGCGTGTGCAGGATCGTCCGGCGCTACCGTGTGCGCGTATGTGTGCGCGCAGGCAATCACCTTAATGATAATTTACGACCGCGGGCATAAACGTGTCCCAGGCCGGAATTGATTTGTTTACTCCCGAAGGAGATCCTCACGCGATTCCATGTTGGCGCCGCGCCGCGCCGCGCACGGGTGGCCGCAACCACCGCGATCTCCTTCCTCTCCTCCTTCTCTTCTTCGTCTTCCTTCTCTTGTTGCTTCTCGTTGTTTATGTTAACCCTCTGAAGATTTTTAACGTCTTCGTTTGCGGCCGTCACAGTCGCGGCGTTTACGACGGCCGTCTCTCGCTTAAATTCGGGAATTTATGAACTACATTCGCCGGCGCGCGGAACGGGGCCCGGCCCCGGAATCACTTCCGACGACGACGACTATACGCGCCCGAGTGTGCACGCGCGTGCATGCGTGCGTGTATGTATGTTTGTTCGGGTTCTAGATAAATGGATGAGTTGATCGGCCGGTTCATCGATTGACCGATTGACTGACGGACAAGATTTATCGTGCTTGCGGTCGTAGTGTGCGGCCTGGTGGCCGAGTCCGCCGAATCATTTCACGGTTATACATTCCAAGAGGACTAGAAGAGGGTTTTACCCCTAACCTAAAGCAATATATTACCCGTCGTGTGATGGACGGAGGAAGAGGATTAACATGATTATTTACAATTACATTATTCCTTAGTCGGACAATAATAATGAAAAATATTTCGGAACGGTATAACGTTTCGTACGACAGAACAGAGTTAAATAGCTTCCGTATAGCACAAAAAATGTGAATAATAATAAAACTGTTATAGGATCTAAGGAAATTATAATAAAATATTTAAAATTGGAAGTTAAACAATCCATGATCCTTTTCTCTTGAAGTTGTTATATGTATTTTTAAATCCTAATTATATTAAGATAGGATTTATAAAACTAATGAAAAAATTAAGTTTTTTCGTCTATTTGCGTTTCTAAAAATTATTTGTGCAGGAAATCCACAATATTCCTTAAATATTCGCCCATTTATAAACCAGAAATTATCAGTACCTGTATTGAAATGAACGTTTATTTTTAGTATTCAAGATAAAAATTACTCGAACGAATAAACAATACGAATAAACGAATAATTAATCAAATGTCAAGATAGAAATAAAAGTCCGATACAATAAAGAATATTATTATATTATTATAATTAAACGAGATATTTTCAAATTATCATTTATAATCATCGTTTGCTCGTATAATATCGCTCTTCAAATATCGCGCAAATTGCGGTTGGAATGAGAGTTAATGAAACGCCGGCATAAAAAATCCGTATCCGGCATCGATCAAATGTGAAAATTATCGCGCGTTATGATGCTTTTCCCGCGCAATTTCCCGCCGGTAAGTACACAATATGCTCCGCACAAAATAAAGGTCGACGAACCTTTCGCGCTAAAACCGTTTCAGCGAACTTCCGGTAGCGCGATGATTTTCCGTCGCGCGCCAGTCGTTAATGGACCGTGCTTAATTCGGAGAATAAAATAACGCGATGCAAGGCCGGGCATTCATATTACATCCGTATTTGCCGTTCGAATGACTAGTATCTGTTACTCGTGTGCAAGCGCACATATTTCAACCCACGGATCAACCTGTTACGTGATACCGTACGACCAACACAGCGTGCTGGCGCATGCAAAAAAGTTATTTAATTTTGGCGCAGAGCGCAGCGTAATTTTTGCAATTTTACGCTAGAACTTTCCACATTTCGTTTGTCGTAATTGCATCGTTTGCTGTTTGTTGTCAGTAAAAGCCCGTTTTACGCTGACTGCATTCAGCCTTATCGAATTTAATTGTATCTCTGTATCAATTTTTATAACTTAATTTTTTAAATGATTATATGATATTTTTAAAACAGCTCTGGAATTTTTAACATACGATAAACGTTTAAAGATCATAGATTTAATGTACACATGGTTAAATATACACTTGGTAAATTCTTGCAAATTCTAGAATGCATAACAAATATATGCCTTTCGCGTTTTAATTTCGAGAGCGATGAAAGCGAGGCGAAATTTCGAGGGCGGTTAATTCGCCAATCGGCATTAGAATGCGATGAGAAATTTGCGCCTCGACCGTCGAACGTGCAATTATTCGGCACGCGCGCTCAAACGTTGGCCGATAGAACCCTTCCGACAGCTGTGAACGAGAAACCGTATATGCAAACGGCCTGCTCCCGTGAGCGAAAGGTCGTCCCTCCTGAATCATCGAGCTCGATTTAATTAATGACGCGGGGAAGAGAGACACGATCGGCCTAATTACTATATTTAGAGTTCGATGCGGCGAATCTCCTGTTCGCTATCACAAGGTGCTCGTATTGCTCGTATCGTTTCCGTAGCGGCAAACGTCAAGTTCGCGTACAACATTTAACAAAAGTATCATATCCGCAATTTGCGAGTCGAAAGAATAGAAAAGTGAAATTCGAGGGCTTTAAAATTTCCCGATGGAGAAAAATATCAGCAAAATCTTTAAAGATTTGCTTATATAACTTGGAATTTAATATGTTGCGCGATATATGAAACGACTCCCAGAGACAGTATTAACAAATATACTAATACACTATCGCCCAGTGCACAATTCTTCGGGCGATCTCGGCCGTGAACCAGACGAGAGAAAGACAATTTATTCGAATTGAGAGTCGCGGTTATTGAGCGCGAGAAATATTTCATCGGGAGGGAGCCATGAATTCGAATATTACACATACCACAAAGAGAAGGAGGAAGTCCTATGAAGAATTAATTAAAGAGCGGAGCTGCTGAGAGCCACGGTTTGGCCGCCTTTCGGTTAATCGCACACGTCCACGTTTGACATCCTGCAATTAAAGTCCCTCGATGCCCTCGATGCTGAATTGCCCGACGTCATTCGCAGTCCACGAGCAATCCGAGGAACGCGATCGATAAGCCCAGCAACGACGACGGCAACGAAGATGATTTCGCTTTCTCACTCTCTCTCTCTCTCTCGCAAAACTCGAAAAAAAACGCCAAGATGCGCACGGCTATTCATCTGCAGGTCTCCCTGTAAGCTGTCGCGTTCTCTAGAATTAAACGTCTTTTCGTTTAGAGGCACTTCCTCTTGTTTGACTTACTTGTACACGGCATATACACCTCGCGAAACAATCGGATATTGGCAGAATCCCACTGAAGAGGAAATGCGCCTCGAGGCGAAATCGAGGCGATACGACCAACGTGTGCGACCGTCGCCTCCAGATAATCCCAGAAGTGTCTCAGCGGGTTGCGGGTAGGATGAAATAGTGCGCGATTGAGCGCGAGAAAGGGAGAAAGAAAGAAAGAAACAAAGGTGGAAGAGGACTCGGTGGACAGAGTTCTCCAACTCGTAATTAGTTTAAGGGATAGACCGAGCGAATTGGCCGATTCGAAGGCGATATTCCGTGGATAGAAACGAACGAACGCGAACAAACAAACCACCATGCCGAGATAAATCTTAATCAAATTAGAATAATTAACCGAGAGGGTCGAGGTGGCCGGCAACTATTCTCTCGCGCGCACCTGATTGCAATCTCTCTCTCTCTGTGCGAGTGAGATGATTTTCTCTTCCGGAAATAATGTATTTCAGCCACATTGAAACGACGGTCATTTGTCACAAAGATATATAAAATAATGCCCAGTCTTAACTACCTTCTTTCTTTGGTCTATTTTTTATCGATTTGGAATTAAAATTTTCTTAATATAAATTTGATTATCCATTGTAATTTTCGCAACATTCAAGGATAAATATCGGCGCAATTAATTCTCCAATTGAAATAAATTTTATGATTTTTAATTGCTTCGATATTGTTGCTAAAAGAGAATTAACACATTTATATTAAAAATATATTATATTTCTTAATAAACTTGAAAAATAATAAAATTTTATTGTTATTTTAAATATGCTTTAATTTCTCGGAATTTTAACTCCAAATTAACAAATTATTTAATGTCGAATTTCATAAAGCTTGTAGAACGAACGATGGCTCATAAATTCTCGCGATAAAATATGAATTTAAAAAATGTACTGTTAAAATTTATATTGGTCACTTTGGGCTCATACTATTTAATGAGCTGATAATGCATATACAGCAGATATGTTTCTTTCCAAAGGTAATATTGATCTTTAATAATTCAATTAATTTGATTTGAATAATTCAGTCTCCCTACTGTTCGCCGACTTTTTAACCGTAATATGTACCGAGGGATGCATGTAATGGAATTCGATCTTCTTTACGCTCCACAAGGCGCAGATAATAATAGATGGTGTGTAATCTAGTGCTAATAACTTGACCTTTTGTCGTCGCGGTTCACGGTCTCGATTTATTGCGTCGCCGTATGAAGCGCAGCGTGGCCGAACTTCGCGGTGTCTACTGAAGTTCAACTCGCCATATTCAAATTCCGAGGCTGAATTATAACAGGGAACGGACATTAAATGGAAGTATGGAAGTACGTTTTAAATTATACGCCGCGTGAATTTCGCCATGAAACATCTATGTTAAGTTCTACTGACTTTAATTAAATTTTATTTTATCATCGCTCAATCTCTCTTCTCCCCCTTTTTTTCTCTCTTCCTCTACTTCTCTGTCTCAAAATGAGTATAATTTATTTGGATATTTTTTTTCACAAATAATTTGTTGAGTAGAATAAAGCAACACACAATTAACAGATTAGCATACGTAATAGAATTAGATTTATGCACATTATGCAAACATATAAGTCAAGACAATTAAATATGTTTAAATTCTCATTTGTGTATTATCCTAGACTTATAATTAAATGAAGCGTATAAAAACTATATTATTCCATTATATACTTTCTTTAAGAACATAAACTACTTGCTTACTACTACTCGATAGTGTTCTTAAATAAAAGAAATGCAGAATTCCCTTCAAATTTCTTTCTGAATATTATAATATTTCAAGTTTATTTAATTTAAACTATATATATATATATATGCAATTTGTAATGTAAAAAAGAGATATCTCTATTGATCTTAAAATACGTTTCTTCGGGCTACTGCGAATCGTAGCGCGAATAAGTCTTCCGCGAAACAAAATAATTTATTCATGATCGCTCTCACACAGGGCATTAATAACTGAATCATTGCGGGAACAGAATTACCTGATCCCGCGGTAGCGTGAAATGTTTGGCGAGTCAATGTCTGCCATCAACGCCTCAACCGCAAGTTGAATTTGGATTCCCTCAATCACGAAGGTTAATTTTCACTCATCGTGCACGGAAGACGTCCGTCGGTAACTGCCGGTGTACCGAAAAGTTTGACGTTTATACATGATTAGCGGGCAACTATCTAAAAGTTATCAGCCTTCCGTAGCCTACGTAGGCAGGAAAATAAT
Source organism: Temnothorax curvispinosus (assembly GCF_003070985.1). Classification (NCBI taxonomy): domain Eukaryota; kingdom Metazoa; phylum Arthropoda; class Insecta; order Hymenoptera; family Formicidae; genus Temnothorax; species Temnothorax curvispinosus. The sequence goes on along the minus strand of NW_020215445.1, from coordinate 276,659 downwards.
TTCGCCACGCGATAATGACGTGAACGACATGATCATGGCATCGTGATCTTCGTCTTAACATGCAAATAGTTTCGAGCATGAAAGTACTTGAAAATAATTACAAGAATAATTGAAGATCGCGATTATTCTCAAATATACTTCGAGTGTAATATTATTATAATTAACGAAATTGACTTAACACAATTAATATTCTTCGAAACGACTGTGTCAATACATTTTACCTGGCGCGATCGACGAGATGAAGCACATCGAAAGAAACTCTACAGCTCTTCTCATGGGAGTGAACTTGAAAATGTCGTTATATATACTTTAAAAAGAAAGAAAGAGAAAGGGAGTGAGGGAAGGGGACAAACAAGCTGTGAGGTATTCTCCTTCGCGGCGGGCTCGTCGTCGCTTAATTAGTACCGGCGTACAATTAAGCGGACGCAGAAGCACGCTTAAGTTTCAGCCACGCCTCGCGTCTGCGAAGATAAATTGGCGCCAATGAATGCCAATTGGTGTCCCCGCATAACTGCCGCGAACCGTAGTCACCGCGAAACGAGCGAGCCTGCTGTGTGTGCTTCTATTAAATGTCTTTTATATGTAAGCTGCCTTCAGCGATGTCCATGGGATATCGCGAGCTCTGATCAGGCGCGAAATTTATTCGCGCCAGATAAACGCGAGACACACACACCGAGAGATAAAGACGGACAGATGGGATCCTACAAACGTCTTACTTCCGCTCGATAAGTAAAAATCAAGCTTTAAAATCGCAAGTAGGCACGATGAGTGAATAGCCGAAATATATTGGCAATTTATTTCGTTTGTTGAAATTTTTATTATATACGTAAAACGTACGATATGATCGTGGAAATAAATGTGCATATAAATTTAATAACTGTATTAATAATTATTATTCAATAACTTGTTAGCAATTGGAATTTTATATTTCTTTGTAATTCTGCCATTTTATTTTCTGTGGAGATAATTAGAGATCGAATTGTAATATCGTGTTACATTGACCTGACGCCGCGGTATCATAATCGGATTGTCGTAATTTTCCGTAATCCGTAGAAATTACACGATTTCGCATTATCGCGATAAACGTAATCGTGACCGGATTAAGGCCAGGATTAATCGGAAGATGAGCGCGTTTTCCCGCGTGTTACTGGAGCAAGCCTTATATCTGTGAGCAATGCTGTATATCATACAAGCGCGTGTGCAAACGAACGAGCATTCTTCCGTACTCCGATTTTTTTTTTTTCCACCGCGTTTCTCGACGAGAGTAACCCGTCACGCGAGGCACTCGACATTGCGCGAGCCGCTATACATCGATCCGCTGCCCTTTCAATTGATTGGCGGTTTTCCTCGGGGCGCTTTTGACGATCAAGCTTCCGCCACCGGGGCACCCCTTCTCCCTCTACACCTCCCCCTTCCTCCGGTTCGGAGGCTGAGGCACGGTCCACGTACAGATGTAACTGACAGTACTTCAGTCAAAAAGGCAAACACTAAACCAATTTCCGCCCCGACGACCACCAGCGCCCCGTGTATGCACGATCATTGCCCGCTCTTCCCACCCACATACTCGCTGTTGACAGCAGCAATAAGAGACCCCCGTCTCTGTGTATTCCCTTGGTCTCTGCCGCGCGCACGCCGCGGCGTTTTGTTACTCCGTTTACCGACCTCGTACCCGTACATCAATCAAGCTTTCCAATTTGACCATGTAAAGATCGATTTGTCAAGCCGGAACGTATAACCGCACGATACGTACGGGCGAAAGAGGAGAGTGGCTGGACAACCTTTCCTTTTTTTACACAGATAAAATAGTAAAGTATACTGTAAGAAAAGTTTGATTTTAAACTCTGTTCTGTCATAATGAAGAAATTTCGATGCTTTTAGAAAGACATTGTTATTTTGCAAGTGCAAAATGACAATATTTTGATTTTTGGTATTTGTTCGATTAATCAATGGCTTATCATATGTGCCAAATTAAAGTATGTCTACATAAAACAGATATCGCTTTAATATCTAATAATTAACTGTAATATCTAATAATGAACTGTGGTTTAATGCAATAGTAAAATATGACAGCCGTATCATGCAATTATGTTCGAATGGATTATCAAAGAGGAGCTTAAATGCGTCATTCAATTCACATCAGAGTACAATGTATAAATTTTAGCTACGGTTATAATATTCGCAACACAATAATGCTGGTCCTGCATGCATTATTCACAATGCATTATAATTTAAGTAATATAATTTCATCGTTTTTCTACGTCATATCTCATTGAATTTGTAATCTCACTCCATACATCGTATTAGCACATATGCATCAGTATTCTTCAATCAAATGAGCGAGGTCATCATTTGTCCTACCGCTCCTATCACAAAAGCTTATTGTTGTAATTGTGCCAACGTTATATTGTTACAATTGAATGAACCGTCCTATATCGTTGTAACGAAAGTATATTATTGTGACGGACGAATTAGTTTACTCTCAATTATTACTCGTATCCTAACAAATCCATTGACATTTGATAAAGTTTCATTTCTATAAACAATGTGTCAATGTAATAGCGGCGAGACACAAATATATCTTGGTCGTAATTTAAACAAAATCGATCGACTCGCTAACGCGAATTTTTTTCCAATTTTTACATCTTTTTCCAATTTTATTGTGTAAAAACTGGGTCACTTTTAATTTCGCATGCCGCGCGAATCGATGGTTGGACGAAGAAAACACAACAGCGTGAGATCACAACATTTTTCGCAGCTCGCTAAATTTAATTTCGTGCATGGCATCTCTCCATCCATCGACATACCGTTGCCCGTACGTATACTCATAAACACCTAAATTACGTACGAAGAGATAGAGAGACAGAAGAGAGAGCTAAAGACCAGGCAAATTTACTACAAACTCGCAAGACTCCGCTCGTTGTTAAAACACGTTACTGTCCCTCGGCGGACAATCGCGCCCGAATTTTTCAAGGATGTCAAATCGTTCGGACGTTAATCTTTCGATTGTTGAAGACAGCTACAATCACTATTGCTGAGTTCAAATACGACTGCAGAATATAAGAATGGATATAACGCATATTAGTCCTTGTTAATTTTAGAAACAAATTTTTCTTAGCGCAAGTTTCAAGAAAGATTATTTTTAACGACATTAGGCTTTAAATTGGCTAAATAATAAAATTAAAATAAAATTATGTTAAATTTTTTTTCACATTGAAAGATAAAAGGAATTTATTATTTATTTACACGTCTAAAGCTCTATATTAGTTATGGCTTATAGCGCAAAAATTATGCGTCGACCAACAATATACCAAATTTCTGTCAATTATGAAACATTATATATTCGCTTAAACCATATTAAAGTGACTAATATATTAATTGTGCGCGCAGTTCTCGAAGTAAAGAGATTTTTATCTGTCACTTACTTTAGGCATTTCACTTATTTTAGGCATATATTTTTAAACTGTCGCTATTCTTTGACTCATGTTTTAATTAATGTAAAGTCGATCTTTACCAATAAAGATTTCATTGATTGCTATTTCTTTCATCACTTCTAATTTTTATTGTATAACATGTTGCTTTTAGTATTTAAATCACAAATATTACACCCAAAAAAAAATATTCTGCCGATAAGTGGGGAATTCCTCTTAGCAGTTCCTCTAAGCAAAAAATCTTACATGAAGAATATCCTTCTTTAAGTAATACGTATTACTTTATAAATGAGTGGATGCGTAAGCTATAATCAAGAGTAAATTCCTCTACAGTAAATTCTACTATTAGCCTCTTAAAATAAGAGGATATGCTAGATATTTGCGGCGCGCGCGTTAAAGTTAAAAGACGATCGTCTTATTAGCTACGCGATGCGTACGCTACCACACGAGACGCCCGTGTAGAAAGTTCAGCCCCTTGCACAATGCCAGGCAACAGGCAATAGGAACAGGAAATAATAAAAAATCGTTAATTACAACCTAAAATATTCGAATGTTATGATTTGTTGGCAACAGGCAATAGACACATAATTTCCAACGTGACGGAAACTCCTGTGTCTATTGCCTGTGTCACTGTTTATTCTGCATTTATACATTGATTTCTGATTTTTATTCCCTGTTCCTATTGCCTGTTGCCTGATATTGTGCAAGGGGCTTTATTAAGAATGGCCTTATATAACATAAGTCCTCGATCATTAGTTATATATTAGGGATGCCATAAGAAAGATTTCCTTATTTTAACCTGATGAGGTCCCTATCATTATTTATTAGGGATTCCATAAGAAAGGTTTCCTTATTTTTATCTAATAAGGTCCTTGTAAGGATTTGATAAGGATGTTTTAACTTCATAAATACTTATTTATTAGGGCTAACCGGATAAGGTCCCGATCATTATTTATTAGGGATGCCATAAGAAACGTTTTCTTATTTTTGTCTATTGAGGCCCTTGTAAGGATTTGATAAGAATGTTTTAACGTTTTAACTTTATAAACATACTATTTTCATAAATATATTTACGAACACAAAATTTCATAATAAGCCGGCACTGGTTTCTGACATTCACCCGACATTAAGAAATATTATATCATATATCTTATATCCAATTCAAAATTTTATTACTCTTTTTAAACTGAATTTGTTTATTAAGATGATTTTTGGAAAATTATACATTTGCGCTGGTTATGTAGACAATATATAAGACTTACATCAAATTAAGAAGTGGTCTACCATGTAAGGCAGTTGGCTCACGATCCAGAGGTCCCGAGTTCGATCCCACCAAGGTAAGTGTTTTTTCCAATACAAGAAAATATTTATAATCATAGACTACATCTTAAGAAACAAATTTAGTTATAAAATAGTAATAAAATTTCAAAATAAATAATTTTTTTTATTTATTTCGGGTGAATATCGGAAATCAATGTCCTCTAATATTAAGAGGACTGCACAATCTTGAATCTAGAGTCTCATGATTAGAGGATATTCCTCTACAGTTTAAAACATCTTCTTAAGGCCCTATTTCAGAGGAAAATCCTCTAGCATGAACCAGGAACCGCTAAACTGCAGAATATTTTTTTTTGGGTGTAACTATCTCTCTAATGATAAAAGTTCAACACCATATACCATTTAATTGAAGTAAAATTAACTTGAAATTAATCAATATTGCGGAACGATCTATATTTTATATATTTTATCTGCTTCAGCGACACTCAATTAAAATTTATATTAAATATTAAATAAAACATGGAATTTGGCGATATAATTTGGTATTCCAGTTTTTTCATTCGTAAATGGATTATAAATTAATTTTGTCGCTTTTCCCACCATCCTTCCTTTCCATAGCAAGAAATCCTGATGAGATTTTAAAAAGTCGGTTTATTAAATATATTATATGTAACCGCTTTTTTTAAATCTCCTTTAAATTACGCTCTCGGTAGACGTTTGCCTCCACAATCCGCCTTTCCGGTGTAAGAAAAAAAAAGCGAGACTTTACCCCAAGCGATTTTTACACGCGTATACAACGCCTCGAGCAAATGCATGCAAATTACAAACTTTAAGACCAGAAAAGCCACCGCGCACCTGCCATTAAATCTCGCCGCGGCGCGGCATACGATCGCGACGAAACTCTGCGAGAACTGAAAACTCCTCGAAGGAGGAAATTGTGTTAGCCGTAAAAGCGCATACTTCCTGATACGATCATTAAATACGATGTTGCCAGTCTAGCGAATCCTACGAAATTCGCTTACTCCAAGCCCCTTTCTTTTCTTTCTTTTCAACAGCATGCAAAACAGCTCTTAAAGGGATCTAAATAGATTCTTCTTCTAATAAATAAATATATGATGCGGATAAACGATTTGGCGAAAAGTCGATCTGGCCGAATGTTTGCGAGTGCCACGTTTGACGCTTTTCCGTGCGAAATGTTGATCGTGGGATCGATGGATCGAGATACTCGCGGCAAGGAAGACGTACGTTGAACGGCGGATAAAAACGCGAATGGCGTTCCGTTTTTAGACGAGAAGCCCGTCGTCGTGGAGACGCTCGAGGGGGAGGCTACAGGGAAAGGGCGGTCTGAGACCCATCAAAGCCACGAAAAGCTCGGAATGTGCGCGCGTCGGCACGAGAAACGGCACCGCGAGCGGTGTCTGTTGCATTTTCAGACGCTCCTTTCATGAAGAAATCTTCAGAGTAAAATCCGATTTGGATTGCAAGGCAGAAAAAGTTAAACGCGCACGTTTCGACATCCGTGATCGCAATTTGCGGCAGATTGTAAATGCTCGCTATTGCGAACGCGCGAAAAACTGTAAAATACATGCACATATGGTCCCGAACATTTAACTCTATTTTTTTATTGTAATTAATTGTAAAATTAATCGGCAAATTAATATTTGCTTAAAAAAGACGCCGATGAACAACGCGATGCATCAAAGACGATATCAAGTGTTTTTTTTGTATAAAATATATAATTTTATTATTATCAATTGAGATTGAATATATCGTATATGTTGCAATTTATGAAAGATTAATTGCGCCGCGCATCCGTTGCTACAAACATCTCAATTGGTAATGCGACACTTTCTAACCATTAGGCTAGGGATTTAGCATCATCCGGTTAGGATTCAGCTGGATTTAGTCCGTGCGTTGGTTCGCGCACGGACAAATATAGGATACACATATCCGCGAGCGGTCGCAAAACATATTTAATCGCGCTGGACACATATAAATCGGCCGGCCGACGTTCGAGGCTGCCGGTCCCGGAAGAGAGACGACGGGGTCCCTCTATTCTTAGCGGCCGTCTCCTCGCAACTTTGTCCCGCCTCGCCATCGTCGTCATCGTCGGCCGTCCCAACGGTATCGGCCGTAATTGCGGAAACTTGAAGCAAATAATTAAACGCGCTTGTAATAAAAGCCTAATTGCTGGAATCGCGTGCGCTAAGTGTCGCGTCAAAACGCGTTGAACGTGCCACGTTGTCCGACACGACCGACGAGAAGATCGGCTCGCGTGTTCATGCGAGATTAAACATCAGCTCGGCTAACAACTCCGCGGTATCTCGGTCATCGGTGGATCGCCGCACAACGGAACGTATGGGAGAAGCTGTCCCAAGAGACAGGTCAACGATACCCTCGAGTAATTTAATCTCTTATTTAGAATATTGTACAACTTTTTCAACCCTCTCGCGTGCGCCGCCGATTTTCGATAACGATATACAAATACGCGAATATAGTTCGTGTAATTTTTATATAAATTTTATTATCATTATTATTGTACGTATAAGAGATAAACACTTCCAGTTTTTCTCTCTCCGTTGTATCATTAACAATTTAGATTAATGTGACATGTAAAGTCTTCAATTTTATGCCTGTAATTTTCTGTAATATTGGAAAGAAAGCCGGATGCTGCAGCGAAGATTTAACTTCGCGGATGCTTGACGGAATATCTGGAGGGGGGAAAGTGCGGTACACCGATTTAATCGTCGATCGATAATCACGCCGGACGCGCGTGTCCAAGGGAACATGGCGCGCGTATTCGGAGACAAACGGCGGGGCCCCTTTCTCTCGGGGGCCGCGACAGCCCTTTAGCCGCGCGTCTATTCCTGGTATAGCCCCCGGACGTCGGCACGTCCGCCGTTTGGACGTCCGCCTCGCGTGGCAAGACATCTCCGCCGTATTTTCCGCCAATTAGACGCGTCGCGGTGTCCGACAGGTATATCCCGGTAGCTTGGTCGTTAGTAACGAAGCACGTCGTCGTCTTCGCCGTCGCCGTCGTCGTCGTCGTCGTCGTTGTTGTTGAGGGGCATCGGTTTCGTCGTCATTGCCGTCGCATTAAAGCGGCTCGCATGGCGAGGCGCGTCAATTTTAGGGATATATCTCGGAAACTAGCGCTTCATTACCTATCTAATTAGTTACTTGACGAGTTTCTAAAATTACATCGGGATATTTTTATATGTGAGAATTTTATCGATACTGGAGCCCTATTCTCGAATCGTTTTCATGAAACTCGCATGCGAAATTCAATGCTTTTCAAATAGAGTCGCATACGAAAATGTCATTAGGGCAGGCTCGAGAATATGGTCCCTGAACGTTAAAATAGATGACATTTCCATCAGGATACAGTGAAGCGTTATAGTTAAAGAACTTTTAACATTAATCTGTTCAGAAACGAGAATAGTAAATACATATTGTGCAAATATGTACATTAAAAGTGTAGCCGTGTATGCACAATAAAACAACTCCGGAAATATTCTTTGCAAATATTGTTCTTATAAATAAAGAAGACAGGCAAGGAAGAGAAGATAAAAAAAAAAAAACTCGCTAGCTTATGTGCTTATCGAAATTCTATCTATATAAGTTCTATCTCGTAGTTTTCTAAAAAATATTTCTAGTCCTTTTTAAGGTAGGTATCGTTAAGATAGAACCTTTTAAGATAGGTTCAATTAAGTTAATAGCGATGCCGCTCGTGCGGTTTCGGCGGTCTGGCCGTGTCTTTATCTACTTTGCCTAACCCCGTTAACGGGACGGTGCGTTTATGCTTTGGCAACCAGCGCGAGCGTATACGTAGCGCACGCGTGCATCTCTTTCTCCATTTAAGTACATACGTGGTATACGCTTTAGTACGCTTGTATATATGCGTGCGGGCGTAATGCGATTGCATCTGCCTGCCTACGTGCGGATATACCGTGCTGTTAGTGTGTATTGACTTTGTCCGGTGTGGTTTGTACGCCAGTCGGAGAACTACCGCGATGTATACGTATATACTCGTATGCGGGTATTATGCATATCGGGTGTCTCGGAGATTCACCGCAGACTGTTGCAGCGTCGCAACGTATCTGAAATTTCGTGGATTGTAATTAAAGGGCTCGGCGACAGGACCCAGAATAACTTCTTAGTTCGCAAGATTATAACATTGCACGAGAGATCTCACGTGTGACTGTCTTGCATATGAAAGTGACTATCGTCATTGTAAAACTTTGTCATCGTGTTGGCGACACAATTTATAGCGGCTTGAGTTTACTGAAAATAAATAATACTAATACGCGAAAAGTTTTTTTCTGCACGAGCAGTGCGTCGCGCTATAAAGTAATCGTAATGCAGGCGCTCGTAAATGCATTTTATTATGTCATACGTTGCGCGTCATGACTCGATTGTTATCGGTGCTTAAAACAAAACCTCGAACTCCACTTCTGCGATGCTGTAAATTGCATTTTTACATCGCGATAACCGGCTGAGTTACGATGCCATTTTCACGAGCAGACCGGATTCATGGAGATCACATAAAAAGTCGCATTCGGAAATTATCGTTTAACTTCCCTCCGATTCGTTTGCGATTACATGTATTATTTTGCTTTATAATATTTTATATTAATAAGTGCTTACATTAATCATTTTCTTGTATATATAATATTGTACTCCATATTATTTTTAATAATATAAAAGCGTATAAAGAAATTATTGGATAGCTTTGTAATTTTTGTGTAATTTTTGTAATTTTTAGCAACGTATAAAACCGTGTGAGTAAAATTGAAGTTTTCACTTTCAGTCGCGTGTAAGATAAAAATTATTGTTTTCATTTTACATTTCGAACAAAGTACATAAAAATTTATGTTATCTTAATTTTTAAACATCAAGTCATAAAGAGATATTTGCAAAGTGTGAGCTTGGGACTGAAGGAAAGCGTTCACTTTTGACCTGAGGGAAAAATTGAGATCGTAAACTCACCGCGCTGACGCGACGCTGGGTTCTTAACACAAAGCGTGGGGACAGCCGCGCCGAGACCGACGGCTGACGGTAAGACGCAACGCAAACGTACCACGGCTGCGGGCGGCTGCACGGGAAATTCGGCCGACGTGTCACATCTAACGTACCGTTAATGGAGGCGCTTGTTACGACGGCAACACGAGGCGAGGCCTGGCGGGGGGGCTTTCACGATGCTGAAACGCGACGTTGGCGGTGCTCGAAACGCGCCTTGTCGTGGGCGGTTCCGCGGAACGGTCCCGTCGTCCGTGAAGGTCCTTGTGCGTCTGCCACAGGAAACGGTCGTCAACCGAGGGAGGGGGGAAAGGGAGGAATCGCGCCCGTTATCCCGGGACCGTTCGTCACTGTATGCGATTCCGTCGACGAGCCCGCTCCTTGATCCGCGCCGCGTGTACATGTTAGTAGTCCGGCTCGATAATGTATCGGGCCTTAGCATCATCGGATTACCCGCACGAGTCGGACTACCGCTGCGACTACTACTGGTAACCCTAATTGCGCGCCGGCGAACACCGCACGAGGACGTTTACCAGCAACTCGGCCCGCTAATTGGGAACGCCTGTCCGCCGATATTCGAGATCATGCGCGCGATGGACGATGCGTGCGCCAGCGAGTATTCGACGAAACGCTGTAGATTTGTAGAATACTCCAAAAAACAAAAAGATGTTGGTCTTTGTTGGGACTTAAGGTAAATGTACCAACGCCGGGATACTTAAGACCTATGTCTGGACACCTTTATCATTTTAGTTTTTAAATAAGTAACGCGAATTAAAATCAAAGATAAAAATATGATACAAGAATAATATTTTTATCTTTGATTCTTTGATTTTAATTCGCGTTATAACTTATTTAAGAACTAAAATAATAAAACATTTACCTTAAAGACTCTTAAACTATTAACTGCGATTTAAAAAAAGTTGCAGAATACTCTTTAAAAAGAAGTAAAAAGTTAAAATTGTATATTGAAATTTTACATATATTTGAGTATAATTCTGGCTTATCAACGATACTGATGATATTTAAGAGCAAATACCTCAAAATACGAAATATTGTAAAAATAAATGGTCAAAATATAGGATATACTATTAATCTATATTTTCACTTTGCTGAAACATGTGCTTTTTTGTGTTTTATCTTCTCTTTTATTTTTATATTTATTTCATTTTTCTTTATAATTCAGTATTATGAAATAAAACATTCGAATGAATGTCCATCGTCTATATGTATCTATATGTAATATATTTTGAACTGTTAAACTGATACGGATTGCGATAAACTTAATTTATCATCGATATCGCATTTAATGCGTAATTTAATTCAAGTAATTACATTTAACTCAATCTGTTTTCCTTCTTTCTGTTCTAGGTAGGTGTTCTATAGTCTAGAAAGGAACTACGCGCGAATCGCTACGAGTTAGTTAACCCAAATTCTTGGTGCAACCGGATCTAAGGAATGGCTGGACCACGAACATAGAGACATCAAAGCGTGAGTCTGGTCAATCCGCCATTTGCAATCAATCTATATATGTATTTCAGTCAAATGAAATATCTGTAAGATCCTGCTTCCTTTAACGTGTATAAATTAAATAGTATTGACTGATGTACCAACAAATAATAATTATATCGTGTCTGCAAATTAAAAATAGATCTCTATTTTCTTATCGAAATCGATCGAAGCAATGACACACGTTATGTGTCACATTAGACTTTGTTGTCAGACCCCGATTTGAACGTGGTTTTTCTCTTACTGAAGTTTTTCTAAAGATATCATCTAGGTGCACAAATGTCGATAAAGCTGAATATATCGTTCAGACAGATGTAAATTCAAATTAATTTCTCAAAGGTTGAGAATCATAAGTAATTTTTGAAATAAATCTATATGGATAAATTGAGTATGTTGAAATATATGTATTTAACAATAAGATAGATAAGATTATTTATATAATTTTTACTGTATATAATAGATATTTTATTTCTAAAAATTCTAAATAATCACAATAATTTATTATTAATTTTTACTGCTAGTCCGCAGTAAGTTTTTTATTTTAATTCGCCTGTATATTGTAACATAATATTATTTTATCTTGTTAATTTTGTGCAACGGTATAAATATATCTATTTAAAATTTAAACTAATAATTTAAATTTTTTAAAACATCATTTTTTTTATTTCTCTGGCACAGATTTTTTAAAATCTGCTTTTCTTCAATCAACATGTTAAACTAGATTACCGTACATTAAACTGTAATCCAGGCAAAAATAAAAAATGTACTAATCCGATTTTGATAAATAATAATTTTTTAATGTACTAAATCTAAGTTTTCTTAATGTCGATTGGCGCGAGCCGCAAGTAGCAAAATTAACTCTTTCCTCCCCAAAGTCCCATCTATAAGTTATAGAAACTATCTAATCGCTAATCAGAGAATAATTAACGGAGTTAATTCTCGAAGTATCACGGACGGAGTGTCTCCTTTCGAATGAACTTCAGTTCCTCCTATTGTCATATTGCACTCAACTACTCGTGCCGTTTTCGAATAGCGCATCGAAATCATCAGATTACTCGATTCAATTGGAATCCTCGAGTCGATCAGTATATATGCCTAATTGCTGCTACGAGTTCTACCGAGACGTCTGCAGACACAGTTAACGATGTAATCGACACTTACGCGATACTGGTTTATATTCTCATCGCGCTTTTAGCGCTATAAGTACTTTTGATTGCAACTTTCGCATCGTACGAAAGAGAAACGGTTTTGTGTTCGAGTCACGCGAACGAATTGCAGTCTTCCTTCAACAAAGCCCCACGCGACACGTTATAATGATTTAGCGAAGTGTTTCAACGTTTTCCACGTGCCACGCTTTGTGATATCAAATATCTTTGATGCGCGTTCCATTCGAGACGTGTGCTAGGCGAACTATGTCTTAATGGGTCGTCGAGTTACCTTATCAGATGAGCCTTACGCCGACGTCAACATCTATCTACTGCACTGCCACTGTCCTTTGTACGTACCTCGTGCATCGTCATTGCGTCAAAGAGAAATAACACAGCAACTGTTTCGCTACACTTCTCTGTCATAAAGAACTATGCTCTAATTATCCACGCGATTATACATCTCGGAGTTGCGTATTTACGTATTTTAAAAATTCAAAATATATATGTATCAAAATTCTTAGAAGAAAATTAATGTTTTTGCCAATGTGACGAAAAATAAGCATACATGACTATTTTACATCAATCATATACAATAGACCCACATAGGTTCATATAACATGGATTCGTATAACACAACAGAAAAATTTTAATATCTGTTTATTTTAACGTGAAATACAAAATATTTTACTGTTACATCTTTAATATTTATTTTACATTTTTTTAAATATAAACCCTTACATCCTTTTTATAAGTAATGTGTTTCCATATGCATCTACATAATCCATATATGTTATATAATCTATGTTGCTTGTATAACATGGATTCATTTAACGGAACGCATTACCTGGGGATCTACTGTATTATAATTATTTATTGTTTTTAACATATAATATTATAATTAATTATTGATATATAAAAGATATATTATACTACTATATTATGTCAGATTAATATAACGTTCGCATAAATCTCATAAAAATGTTTTTTTTTATTGGCGTAATTAATGATAATAAACGATTTATTCATACAGCCAGAAGATTAGGACATGTGAGTACCTCGAAAAACGATTTACCCTTCATTTCTCGATTGCATTTTTTAATACCGCTGAAAATCTCGCGCGGCGCGAGATTTCAACGAGTACCATGAAGGTAACGTTCATAGATCCACACAACGTGAAAGGAACTCTCGCAGTAGTACCGCGGTGTTACACGAGCGGCTCGATCGGGAGAAAAGCCCTCGAAAACTCCCAGAATGGTGTGCTCGCGATGGGATCGTACGTATACCCGACGTCACTTGCAATCCGCTCGGGAGCAGCGGCGCGTTCGCGAGAGCGGATAAACAATGACACGATAAATCTCGCCCACTTTCCGTTTCCGTCCCGTACGCCGCCGTTCCGTGCCGGTGAGAAGCCGCGAGAGGAAAAAGGAGGGAATGAAGCAATTAAAAAGTGGGGTTCGCCTCGAGAGGGCTTGTTACGACCGCGCCCGCACATTTATCATTTTTCTGCCGGACCCTCGGAAGCGTCCGGCGAAATCTCCGAGGCATCCGTGCCGAACTCTCTGGTCCACTCTGTCGGTTGAGCCCCCTCTCTCCCCCTCTCCCCCCCTCTCACTCTCTCTCTCTCTTTCTCCCATCAGCCGGGTAAGCTTAGTTGAAATTTCATTGTTTCTGTTTTCTCGTGGCTTCGCCCGCGGCGATAAATCGGCCCGGCCGGTTTTCCAGCATCCACTGCCGGACGAAGCTGAACATTCGGCGGACCGAGCAAAATTTGCCGTCCGATACGTTTCGTTTTTCGTAGAATATGGGAATAAACGCCCCGCCCGATACGGTGGGCAATTGAATTACCAGACTTGAGAAATAAAAATAACTCGGAATATAGCGGGCTCAATCATGAACACAGCTATTGATTTTAACACACGGGTAAATGCATTGAAAAGGAAGCTGATGTTTGCGCGAGATCGTTAATTTAAACAGATCGACGGATGTAAACAAAGCGCAACGTTACACAATAGAATTGAAAATTTAATCTCCATATTAAACTAGAACACCACTGACTTTTTTAATATTAAATATTATATTAGTAGTGAAGAGAGATATCAGAATTTTTTTAATTATATAACTGTTGTACGTTCTTATATAGAGATTGTATGGGTTTTTTTTTACCTACTAGTATCATGAACTTAGCAAATTATTTCTAGTAATTATTTACGTCGCAGTTAAGTTGAGCTAACTTTTCCTTAGAAGCAAAGGTTAAACTGCTAAGCAATAATTTATACACTAATGCCCATCTAAGTAATACCGGTTAATTCCTCGGCGGTTTACCCCGGCGGTTGCCCGTAACCCCTGTTAACCTACCGCGATTAGCGCTATCATTAAATGGGATCGGCATCACTAAGGGATGGCGGTAAAATTTAAGTGACCGTTATGGAGCGACACGATTCGATATCATAATAATTCACAGCGGATCATTAACAACGTAAGTATAATGGGCAAAAAGCGAATGGTAAGGTCGGCCGCTCGAGACCTCGAATTTCTCTTCTCGCCGACGAGACCGAGTCGCGTGATTCACGAACGGCAAAGCGATAAAGCGTATTCTTTCCGACGATCTTTCTAGCCCCGAGGGTTCGATCTCTCGCCCCATTCGGATTGCGGAAACCCTTAAACCTTGGTGCCGCGAGCAAGGAAAGAAATAAACCTTCAGAAGTAGAGACGGAACGAGTAACGACAGAGGGATGTCTCTGGGACGGTCGAAAAGGTGCGCGGATAACGAGTAACATTCTCTCTTTTTTCAAGACACAGTCAGTTTCCATGTAGATGAACGGAATTTCGATTCTACGCTAAAAACAGATTTTTGGTAACGAGAACTATGTTTAAAAAAAAATTCGATGCACATTGAACTAAGCGTAACTCCGAGCTTTTAATTTCGTTGCAAAATTAAATTTAAAAGGTTAAATATAACAAAATTAGCTTTAATCAAATATTAAAAAAAAATAAAGGATTATCAGATGTACATTATGTTTTTCATTCAGGAAATTTAAACTTTGTCATGTTATTTTTATAAAACGTTAATTCATACCCTATAGCGATGTGAGCACAAATCACGTAGATTATCGCGCGTTGATTTCCATTCTGAAAAGAAAAAGTTCTTTCTGAAGAAAGATGAAATCAGACCTCTTGGATATCTCAGTTTTTCATACTTCACATTTCGTCCTCTATATAAATTATTAAAGAATAGAGGATTTTCCTTACTTGGAAACTTCAAAATTGCATTTACGCGTTTCAGAATTTATTATACTTTCAGTATTTTTAGTTGAGTTATTTTATTTTTTATTTTTACCGAAGAAAAAAGATCGGCTCGCGGAAATTCTAGGCCAATTTTTTGCTCGATAAGACAGAGAAATTTCTCTCGCCAATTACCGGTCAATGGATGATCTGTTTGAAAGAGTTTCGCATCGGCGCGATGCAGCTTTGACAATCCGGATCGTTATGCACGAATGCGAATCGATTTTCGAAATGTATCGCATCTCCTCCATGTATATACGTACACACACATCATACATACATGAACTCCCACTGTCGTAGCAAGCGACCGATGCTGTGTAATGCTCGCGCTTTCAACAGGGGAGAATACTGAGCCGCCGTGTGGTACGTGATTTAATGTGCCGCGCATTCGCGTGTGTAAGAGGATTACGGGATAAAAAAAACACACACACATAAGCGAGGGAAAAAGGATCGATGGCCGGCGCGGTGTCTAGTAGAACTGCGGCGCGATCGCGGGTATCGCTGGATTTTCGGCGCTATCCTTCCCGCAATGAAAAATATCGTGTCTATATCAAATTCGAATTTTTAACTAACAGAACAGATAAATAACTTGCGGTACATTGCCCGGTTGCGGTGCCCACGTACATGCACACACACGCGCGCGCGCGCGCGTTCGCGCACGTGCAATAAAATAAATTACACAAAGCGCATCGGAATTTATTCCGCCGCACAACGTACGGAATATTTCACGGTGGGGATCTAGAATTTTTTTCCGCTGACGAAATCCGCGCGCTCCTTTTATTCAAGCGTGTAACCTACGCCGGCGGAGATACAACGCATGATTTAGGGCGGTACGGCTGCAATATGTCCATTTCAATTTCGCGTTGTACTTCGTCAAGCTGTTTGGAAAAAAAATACCGCCAGGAATTCGATAGCACTCATTGTACGGGCCCGATCTTTCATTCGTTGAAATACTATATTCCCGCATACGTATACGTATATAAACGCACACATATGTACATTCCATTCCGCGGCAAAATGCTGTGCACGCACTAGTAAGTGCTCCTCGATGATTAAGCTTTATCCATTTAAATTGGACAATCGATTAAAAGCAATTTTAAGTAAAGAGTTAGGAAATCTAGTCTCGCAGCAATATTAAATTAGATAAATGTTACCTAATTAGAGAATAATCTATTTCAGTATAGGCGTTATAGTTACAAAGTTTATTATTTATTATATCGTTCACTGTTTCGTATTTCTGGTGTGAAGAAGCATGTGTCACAAATCTACTGAGTTCACCTTGACACAGGACTACGAAGGATTAAGGGTATATACTATATACTCTCGTATAAGACCGACAACGTAAAATTAACGCACCGCGACGACACACTCGCTATCATGGCCTTTACGACGTTGCGTGGCGACGTCTTGTGTCGCGCAGGATCGTCCATCCATCCATCCGAGGGATGATCAGCGACCTTTACGCGGATTGGGGTGAAAGCACCAGCGGCCAGGATTAAAGCCGCGCGGTCGCCCTTCTCCTTCGGTTCGTTTGATCCGCGTCGCGTCCTTCTGGCGCCGGGCTCGATCAATCATGTCTCTGTGCGATATCTCGTAAACAGCGAAGGGAGAGAAGGAACGTTTATTGTCATTCTAGCAAACCCTCCGGGGATGAAAAAGGAAAAGAAAGTACGTGGGATGATATGAGAAACCGCCATATCATGAATTAAGATTGGTACATGTAGATGTTGAACGAGTGAATAAATGTATAATATATTCTAATGTAATTCTTCTTCTAAAAAAAAAAAAAAAAAAAAAAAAACCGACAAGCTCGACCCATTTGTATAATATTAATTATACAAATGTGAATTTGTATAATGTATGACGTAATTATTATTTTCACTAAAGATAATTACTGTTTTATTTATATAACTGATTTATGTATATCAGTGTCAAAAGCACAGATAAAAAAAATTACTGAAATTATGATTTAACAAATCACATTATTTTGTGCTGAAGTTACAACGCGAGCTTTTTACACTTCCTAGGTTTTAATCGGTGTGTGAAAATGTTAATGATAATGTAAAATGTTAACGTATTTATATGCAAAAGATACGCTAAAATACCAAAATATGTCATGTAATCACGTAACGGATTCTTCTCGCGGAAAACGGAGTATAAAAATATGCGCGAATGAATTAAAAATTAATATATCGAGGAGGGCGGAAAAGTAAGGAAATAGCGAAGTTTACCGTGCATTTCCATCGATCCCCCCTTTTTTCCTCGTCGTCCCGGAAAACCAGATGCGTCCAAAGTGCAACGCTCACAATTCCTCGCCGACGCTTCCGCGATAAAGTGGAGCGCGGCGAGCACACGTCAATCTTGAAAAACGGCGAACGCGCCGCGATTCGCGGAAGCGTCGCGACGCCGCCGCTCGCGAGTACGACTTGCGAGGGCAGAACTGCCGAAACTTTTCCGCTCAGGTCGGAAATTCTGGCTCCCTCTGTTTTCCGTGGGAAAAAAGGGCCCGCCATGTGATTGACGAGATCGACGTTACGGCGCCGGTCTACCGTGAGATGACGAACGGCTTTTGCGGTATCGCGTCGCTCGTTTCGCCTCTCCCGATCGGTCCTCGCACGCCACCTCGAAACAATCCCCGCTCGCAAATCGACTCTCCACTTTCATTTATCGATGCGTCGACGATGTACAATCGCGACAAAGACATATCGGTTCCTATCACGCGGCATGCTGCGACAATTAACGATCAGAATTGGAAATCTCAAATTAATCGTTCTATGATTAATGTTTTTTTTTTTGTTGATAGAAAAGGTACTTCATCGATATATCGGTGATAATTCTTATCGGAAACAGACGAGATCAGTAAATTGCACAAGATAAATGATTGTTTATTCTTAACATGACGTTTATCTTCTTATCCTTATATTTTTAAACGATTGATTTGCATAATTAAAAGTTATAATAACGTCAAGTAATAAGAATATTTGTTGCGGAGATATGCTGTGATGTCGCAGTTAATTTAGAGATAGTAAACACAAGCGGATGTAGGAAACTAAATATGTGTGCAAAATGAGAAATCAAGGATGCCTTGCCGCCTTATCCGCGTTGAGAAGAATATGCACAGGAGGATGTTGGGGGTGGACGAGATTAAATGGTGATATAAAGTAGCAAAATCTGTGAGCTGCATTCTCTTGAGCTGAGAATAGAGCGCGGAGATAAGACGCCGGGTAAAAGGGCGAAAGAGAAATGGTGAGGAGGCCGAGAGATAGGCGGAAGAGCAGAGCTAAAATTCGAACGCCAGAATGCGATGTGCACCAGTTACTACGCGGGCAATTTATTTCGACATGCGAATGCGCGTGGGCGAACTTCCGCGGTTCTTGTTACGCGAATGAAAGCGGACACGTCAGTCCGAGTATATTTATTTTGAATGCTCCAAATCGTGCAAACTCACTTTTCTTCATTTATAATTACTTTAGGGTCACAGTCGGTGAGTGGAAGTCTTTTAGATTTCAATTTAATAGAAGTTAAATTTGATTTAAATCGTTTGTATCGCCGTCTGACTTTATTAAATCCATCGGTATTGCATAAAATATCTAATTGTGTCCTAAAAAAAACAATGGCATACAAGAATCAAGGAAGTTAAAACCCTCGAGAAATACAAGCTGAGATATCGCGGGCGACAGGAAAAAAACGTAAAAAAAAAATCCCGCAGGTGGGATTTAGTTCGCGTGAAACGGAAATACGGGACAGAAATAACGAAAATGTAATTTATTATTTCGCAACCGCGGGACAATAAAGAGCTGTTTTAGTGGACGCAAGATATAAGGCGGACGGTAATTGAAATTAATAACCGGAGAAGGAGACGATGAGGCGGCGGTCGCGGAGATCTTAACGATAATTAAATCCGCTTTTAAATCCGCCGAGATAGACGCCTTATCCGATGAATGCATGCCCGTGCAAACTAATCATCGCGAGAACACGATCGGATCGTGCTCTTGCAATATTCTTAGTTATTTAACAACAATAAATGAACTCATGATAAATCATTATGTGAAGTAACAAAAAAAAACTTTTATCGATAAACGATCTCTTCAGTATACACGGAGAATCTTGGGAGGGTTTTAAATCATTCTGTTCCCTCTGCGAAAGACGTCAAACGTTCTTTCTACGAAGAACAATGGACTAGAGCGCCTTCTTAGCAAGAACATGACGCCATTCTCCTTCGAGCTCTCGGCTCTATTAGGAAGAAGCTCGCCGGAGTAATAATACAGACTCGCGAAGAGGTTCCTGGGTCGCCCATGGCAGTTTCCTCAAGTACTTAGGAGGTAATACAACAAGAAGCGTTAATTGATCCTTTAGGACGACTAAATTAGTTGGTAAATTTGTTTAAAAAAAGTTCCATCTTATGTCTTTCAAGCGTGTCTTTCAAATCATAATTTATCTTCTCGATTAATTTTCTAAGAATCATATAACGAATTATATAACATTATTATTTATCATATCAGAATCTGTCTCTTTCGTTTGAATTTTTCTCTAAAATAAAGTTTTTTGGCATATTGAGATTATGTCTCATTGAGATATTGTCTAAACTTAATTCTTTTCCACTTAATGACTTATAACCTATACTGTATATTATAGGAAAATCAAACTAACTGCTATTATTTTAAATCTTTACAAGTTCGAGATAACTTCTTAATCAGAAGTATAATAAATTAGATTTCAATTTTTTTTAATTCTTCTAATCCTTTCTTTAAAATATACGCATCTTTTGAAGTTCTCGAAATCTACGTGTGTTACATTTATGATAATCCTCTCTCAATTTATTTTCATATATTCACACTTACCGTTTTATAAACCTCGTAATCTCTATAAAAAATAACACTTGGGAAGAAGGAAAAGTTTCGACGTTGTTGTTCGAGGTCACGTATCCGAATATTCTCGATCCAAATTTCCCGTATCTTTTTCATTACAATATACATCTAACTTCCTCAGAGCTTTGAATTTCCTTGGCGAGGAAGCTTCCGCTCTTTCGATAAAGGGAAGCTACGCGCGGCGGAAGTGGTTGGCCCGAACCGACCCTAGGGCGATCCTTCGGAAGAATCCGAAGACGCGCTCTACATCAGGATCTCGTTCGCTCGCTCGCTTGCTCGTTCGCCGAGATTGAAATCCCAAGGGATGGTAACGCCCTAGCGTCTCTCTCTCGCGCCGATACATAGAAATACATCCTGCGTGCTCTCCTCTCCAGCTTCAGAGTTGTGGCTTCGTCTTCTCTTATCCTACCGCTTAGAGAAATGGTTACAGGGAACAGCGCGGACGACAGGGGAAGGGCTTTCGTGGGGCGCCGAAATATATTCAGACGACATTTACAAGCCAAATTGAAGGGAATAGAGAGGCGCCGTCGCGCTGTGTGAGCGCGCCAGCGCGAAAGACAAATTGATTTTGAAATGGTGGGAAAGAGGAACACGTCGCGAAAGGAGAGAAAGAGCGAGAGAGCATAGACGAGAGGTAGACGGAAGATTGGGGCGGCACCCGAAGAAGGTGCAACCAAGGTTGCCGACGAACGATCTGGCAGCACCACGCGGCATTTGACAATTATTCAAATTACGGCGAAATCCATTCGAACGCCGACAGAATCACTGGTGATACATCATGCCCTCCGCATCATTTTCTCGCGAGTAGATCTTATGTAGATCGTGAGATTTTATAGTCGATTTTAGAGTTCATCGCCTCTCTAGGGCAAAGTAAATTGCTCGGAATCTACTGAGGTCAAAAAAGAAGATCGATTTAACAATTATTACGACTCGTTACTCGATATAAAATCTCTCAAGTACTTGAGAAAGAAGTATGCTGACAATAAATGAGAATAATAATTCTAATAAAAATAATGTTATGTTATTAATAATAGATATTAATAAAGGTAATACCAAATTAAAGATACTAACTTTTCACAGAGTTTTCCTTCTCTGTTCTTAACATGCTTTGTTTTCTATTTTAAGAAGGATATCTTTAAATTGCATTGAGAAAAATAAAAACTGTAAATAAGTACCGTTTACCTGGATTAAACATCACGTCGCGTCGCTTTGTAAAGCTCCGACGAAATCGGCGCCAGATTATTCGTTGTTTTGTCAATTAGCACGTAGCCGCGTGTCCATGGCAAACAGTTTCGCGCGCGTTAAATATTTGGACCAAAAGATCACACAAAGGGAGGAAAGAGAGAGAGGGAGGGAGGGAGAGAGGGTGGGAGGGAGGAAGGGAGAAAGAGAGGGAGGGAGGGAGAAAGAGAGGAAGGCAGAGAGAGACAGAGAGGATGGTCGGGAATGTGTTAATCGACGAGAGTAGATTAATCGGAGGGTTGATTATCAACGTTCGCAACTTATTATCTGGGTTTCGCATGTGTACGCGGTCGCCCTAGCTGTTCCCTTCTCGCTCTCATTAGTGGCGGGCCAAATCCCAAATCTCGATACGGTATTGGAAACTTTCGCTAATCAGGCTGAGCACTTAACTCGATGGGTCAATAAACCGCATCGCGGCCAATTCGAATGCATCACACCGAGCGTGTTACCGGCGTGTTATGTTAAACTCGCCAAGGCAAACTGCGGGACCGCGGTCGTCAGAATAATTGTAGTCGACGATCCAAAATACGGCTATTTCAGTAAATTCTAACGCAGCCTGCTCCGTATTACGTCGTCGCTTCGCGCGAGTACTGGCGGTCCGAGCGGAGATATTGTAAAACGCTTCGCGGAGTCCTATTCCTTTTAAAGAGCTATTTTTCTTTCTCTATTTCTCGTTTCTCTAAGCATAAATAATACATCTATCTTAAATATGGATACGAGAAAATAAATTTTAGAGTAAATTTAGAATAAAGATTTTATTTTCTGAATTTTAACTTTTTTTCCTATTCTAATGAGAAATAATATATTTCACGAGAAACAATTCTATATATCATGTGTGTGTGGTGTCTGTGTGTTTTAACTCCAGTATTAACAAGAAACAAAGAGATATCTATCTGCTTCACACTATATCGAGACACGCTTCGTTTACGATCTTGTTTGAAGAAAAAAGTTAGCTCTCGCTGTTCCAAACATCCCTTTAAAGTGATCCGAACGAGTTTACGCGTAAATATCGCTGCTCAGCGTTCGTAATACTTAGTCAATGGCTCCGAAACTTCGTTAGAACGGCTGAAGTGGCTTCAACCCCGACAGTCACGAAGAACAATTTACATGCCGCGCGTAACACGCGACGGCATACCGGCTGCAAAGCAAAGCGACGACGTCTAAACCCACCCTCGCACGCGCGCGTCAATCAACCCGATGTCGAGGTTACCGCCGCCGTCGTACGTAAGTGTTTATTTGTGTATGAGTGCGGCAGACTCGTAGGCACGTATCGAATGCCTACATAGACACCCTGGCATGCACATATGCGCGAGCTATGTAAATCGGAGCAGTTTGGCGCCGAAACGCGGGTATCCGCTAACTGTCTGCAAAGCCACGCGCGTGAACTGTAACTAACGCAAAAAAAACGTATATTCCACACAAATGGAATTAATTCCACGCGTGATTATTTATGCACAATTGTTGAGCGAATTTTAAAACCTATATAATAGAGGGTCCAATTTCTCTCGCTATCTTTTCGATTACGCCGTGCGGTATCAAAAATACGCGTGTAAATTACAAAAAAATTTAATCAAGTGATAAATTGCAAATTAGGAAAATTATCAGACGGTACGTATACTAATGTGTAACGCCAATGTACGGCGTATCGGACGGGATAAGCGTCAGCGTTATGTTCGCGAGTGTCTCCTACGTGAGGCCGTCAATTACTGCGGGCCCCGCGCGCGATTTACGCTTTCTGCAATTACGCATATTGTTTCCGTACCGTGTTTCCCGCGGGGACGCGCGTTTACGCGTTCGTACAAGCGTGCGTGAGTGCGTGCAATGCATACGTGCGTGCGTGAACCATGCGACGCGCATTGAACCATGCGGGGCGTCATACGTTCACCGAATATATACGCACGATCGACGACGACACCTTGTCTGGCTGCTCTCCCCGATAATTAACGCCCGCCACATGCCACGGTCATTAATTCGCTGATTCTACACGCCGGTATGTCCGGTATGTCTTTGATGACATGTGACAGCCGTGAAAGCGGCTAGGCTTCCTTGGGATGCTCAATTCCGCAGACCGAAGGAGTGGCCGCCTAATTAACACCGCCCGTGTTAATTCCTTCAAGGAATTAAACGTACCAATCCGTCCAATCCTCACTTCCTCCTTTTCTTATTAAATTAAATTCGATTATTTCAACGATTTTTCATCCGATTTTTCTGCTGCGTTTATAATGGTCATTTAATGTTACGTTATTCAGTCGTATCAGATTTTTATTAAATAGAGTAAGTCATGCTTATATACATCTTTGCTCCATCTTTAAGATTTGTGGTGATATGCAACTTCAAGAACGTTTTGTGCTAATATTAGGAGGGAAAAAATTAATTGATACGCAACGGCCGACGCGACGATGCAATTTAACAACAAGCGACGTTATCTATCGATCGATGCAATTGCAATGGGTGTGATTATCGACGTTAGAATTACTCAGCCGAGTCATACTCTGTTTTAAGCGCACAAACTTAAGTGCTCTCGCACTGAATGAGTCTTCAGAGCGGCGTCGATAGTGAAACGAATAATGAGAGATAATCGGATTTCATTGAACTGTATAACTGTAATTGACGCATAACAAGATTAGTACCTTTCGTTGTAGAATAGCGAACGGGGCGGGGGGGTTAGGAAGAGAGGCAAGGGAATTTCTCGTACCCGCGAATTCATTCAAACGATATTCTAACGTTCGACAACGTTAGTTCGTAATTAAGAGTCGTCCATAATTGCTCGTAACATTTATTCCGTCGAGAGACGCGGGAGAGTTATTTCCAGTAATAATTGCGATTTGGCAATTATATTCACGTATGAAAATAATTACGGCGAGATAGAAATTCCTTTTCCTCTTACGATTACACTGCCAGTTCTTATCAAATGTCTATATTGCGATATAGAAATACATTGTATAGGTTGTTCAGTAAGGGATTTCCGACGTAAAAAAGCACGGATTATGTCTAAGAAGAGAGAATTCGAGGCTAAACCGACGACGGAATGCAATATCGGCCGCGTTCCTTTTTTTCTATCGTCGATAGAAGGTCGGGCTTAACTCGCGCGAAATCAGGATCGACTTATCACGTTCCGTAGAATGGGCGAGATTGTAAGTGATATAAAAAAGAAAAAGACGAACCGGGCAAGAAGAGAGAAAGAGTCTGTCCTTGTAGAAAGAGGATATATTTTTTCATTTTCGCGGATCAGCAAACGTACAAAAATACCAGGAGTTGAATAATGTTCAGAAAAAGATTTTACTTCATGTCTCGGGTCGCAGGTACTCTCTATTGATATATATATAAAATCTTTTTCTGAACATTATATATATATATATATATATATATATATATATATATATATATATAAAGGAGAAGAAATACGTATCCAGGAGAATCGCGATGGAGGGGAAAGCTGCAAGAATCGTATTATAAAACAATAATCGAGAGTACATCCGTTGAGGATTAAAGAATTGTAAATAAAAGAATTTAGAAAGAAATAGCAAGCGATCAATCGTGGTCGCATAAGTACGTTATTTGAGGCTGATTTTAAAATGATGTTAATATTTCGTATATTTTTGAAGGATATTGTTTCGTGAAATTGTGACATTTACTTTCATGAGATCGTTTCGAGCGATCTCCTTTTTCCCCTTCGATAACAAAGCTTCGTGCCCCTCAGTTTTACATGCGGCCAAGGCCGTTCCGGCATGGTGTGGGAGAGTAATCAACTATAATAACCTCCATTTTATGATTGACCGTATAGGGTCCCGTGTTTCCATTTAATATCACACGCGCATGACAAAAGAAACCGCTTACGCCTGAAATCACACGCGCAAAAAGAACGAATGAACAACGCGATTCCATGATCCTGCGACCGAGAGAATGCATATCCTCTGCGCTTATGTGAGATATTGAAGGTGTAACGTGCACTGTAATGACGCAAAACTAATTGATTGTGATTTTTAATAGCCGATATCTGTATCAAAATTAAAAGTTCGAGTCAGAATCTAGCTAAGATAAGGCATGCATTTGTTTCATTCTTATGCTCAGTTTAGTTACGTGTAATACATTGACAAGAAATTAAGAAATAATAATGAGAAAATAAGAAGTTATAATTCCTCTGCTTTCAATTTACTATGTGACATAATGTCATGGATAAATAACACGACGTAATACATCAACAAATAACAAATCGAAAACTCGCTTTTCTAAATAAAGAATTGTTTGCCAATTATGACACCTTAGCACAATAATAGCGAGTTTGCAGATTATTTCTATTAAAAACTGAAATATCTCGTTAGCAAATATTCATCTTTTCTAATTGCTTTTTCTTCGCCCTGAGAAATTTAAAATCTTCGAAAGTTGGAGACGTACGAAATCGCGAACGTTGTTAAAAACCCGTCTTGCGGAAGAAGTTCTCATTAGGGGGCTTCTCTCAGAATATCTTTATCGAGGTTCTACCGAATTACTCTTTTTCTCCCTTTCCGCACCTTGTCGTGACGTTTGATCTCTGATCAGCACTCCCCGCGAATCACTCGCGATTACGCGCAGAGTCGAAAACGTACTTCCGGCGCGGATCGTGGAAGCTGCGAGATCTCTTATTAAACGATCCGCGTCGTTCCTGAACAGCGAGGTCGAGGAGCGACGTCTTGACGTCGAAGGACCAGTCTGCCAAGTCCGTATCTCGTTAGTGGAGCTTCGGGATTACCAGAGAAAGAGAAAGAGGGGGAGAGAAGAAGTGAGAAAGAGATGGCCTCAAGACGGAATGGAAAAGGAGAGGAATCGAGAAGCTTTCTGCCAGAAGACGCGGGAAACAGCGGGATCATCCTCCGCCGATAAATCTCGAGATCTATTTCGAGGACTCCTCCGTAAATTAATCCGTCGATCTGACTCTTCCGTTTCACCGCTTGATTCTAATCTGCAGCAGGCATTTCACGATTTCCGCCGTAGACTTCTCGACCTTTCAACCCACCCTACTTGGTGACAGAGCTCCATCCGTTCCTTTCTCTCTCTCTTCTTCTCTTTCTCTTTGATTATTATATTAAATCTTTGAATGTTATATTAAATGATAATCTTCACCCCTGAAAAAAACGTTCGACAGTCTCAATAGAATACGAAGTTAATACATAAACAATATACAAATACGTCTTGATGTTTTCTTTCACTTTTTTGTCATTTTGTTTTTTGACATTTATATTTGAGGATAGAGTTTTCTGGTTTCTGTATTTCTTTCTTCTATTTTTTATTCGTAAAATAGAAGATTACATTAAATATCGAGTAATTTGCGAAATAATATCAGGATCATTTTTGAATTATCATTCTAAATATTTCATTTTGCAAGGATATTATGCATATCAAAACAAAATTATAAAAATATTTAATTTTTCGTTGCACTCTGAATCTCTAATGAGATTGTTAGCCTTGTCTAATTTACTTTTAAATGTTACTTTAAACATAATGTACTTTAAGCATATTGAACTGTATTGAAAATATTATTTCATGCTGTTATTATGTTGGATCGTGACAAACAGTATGTTACAAATAGTTTGAAATAAAGCAAAAATTGAGTCAAAGATCGCAAGTTAACAGAAATATTTTTATTAAAAGTATTTTTATAGAAATTCTGTTTTGAGTAAACTATCCGGTACTATCGAAAAATATTTACAACGTTGAGCGAGCAAGTTACTCCAACCAAGTTTTCAGAGTTTGTTGGCAAGAGAAATACGGGCAAGCAGACAGTTGTATTCGCAAACTTTCCAAATACTTTATCGCCTGGTATGTGTAAATGCATTCTTATATTGTCGCGTGATATGCTAGTATCGCAAGTGTAACTGTTTCGCCGATATTGTTCTTAATATGTAAAGAAAACGAGGCTCAAAGAGTTAACCTACTGATACATAATTCAAGTTTTACCTTATTTAAAAGTGATATAAATTCAAAATAATTTTAGTAACATTATACGTAATTTAAATATATATTTTTTTTTTAAGAAAAAGTGAAAGAGAGAATATTCCTAATTATGTAGAAAATGGGATGACAAACCGATTTCGATTTTCAAAATGCGTCAGAGGGCTTAACATCGCCCTAATTTCATCGCATTTATTTAATTTGTCATAGTTAAACCAATTTTAATTACTTCATTTTGAATTGCGTTGATATTTCGGTGGCTAATAGGAATTTATTCTTGGACACACGCCGTATGATACGCGTGATTACGTGAAATGAAATTTTAATTACTTCATTTCAAATATATACCGCGTGGATATATCTCGGAAAACAGGAATTTATTATCGTTGTCGATGCCGCACGATTCGCGTAATTACTTGAATGTCACAATCGCGATCGTGTTTTTCCTGGTAAATCCACGCCGATAAGTCGCTAAGTCTAACACGATGGAAAAAAAGACGTAATTGCGATTTTATCACGCGGGACGAGTAAAGTCAAAAAAGGGGATAAAGAGAGAAAGGGAGCGGATACAAATATCGGGAATGCGAACTCTGGGTTTCTTTTTGCGACACGAAAAGAGATCAGTCAGATGTGCTTTCTTCGGAATCGAACGGCTTAAAGACGTCACCTATTGTCTCCGGCTGTAAATCCCTTTTTGTTCGGCGACGACATTAATAATACGTATATCCCGATGTACGAGGAAGCGGGTATATCGATGCGAAAGCAATATCTTGCACCATTAATATCCACGGAAGGATAGGTCTTCTTCCCTCCTTCCTCCGCGACGCGGAGGCTCCCTCAACACACAAATGCATTCTATTATATTCCCCCCGCTGGTACTCACTGTACCCGCTATATCTACTCGACATCTCCCTGCCTTTTGATACGTGCACCGCCAACGAACTATCACGGAGCTACCGTCTCCGTCGCATTTAGGCATGCACAATGATCTTCCATAGAAAACCTTGAAGTGGAACAGTCTGCTATTTAACCCTAGAATCCATGATACATTTTTTTGACCTTCTAATCCATGACTGGGGGCAATATCGACCCCACGCTTTATTTGATCGTAAAACCGGTCCTACAGAAATAAAGGGCCTTTAAACCTACATGAATTTCTTCGTTTTTTAATAACGAAGAGAATGGTATACGGTAAATTTAATTTTACTCAAGTTTAGTTAGTGAAAAATCCATTTAAAGACTGAAAAACGCAGAAAATCAGCAAAAACCTCTTTTTTTAAACAAAAATTTGTATCTTTTTTTGTAATCAACCGATTTTAAAATTTCAAACGGGGTTTTAAAGAGGACACATTAGACTATTAGAAAAAAATTGTCATCGCTATGTTCTGTTCAAAAAGTATATTTATTTGGGACTATAAAGATGAAGAAATTCGCAAAGTTGAAATACGGAAAAAGTCGATGAAAAAACCATAAAAAATTGTATTTTAAGTATTATTTCATTTTTATTTGATACAAAATAGTAAAAAATATGAAAAAAGTGAAACATTATATCGCCCAGCCATTTTCTGCGAAATGTCAATCTTCTTAGGCAACGGGATTTTTACCGACTAAATTGTGTGATATTTCGTCTTAAATAATATTTATGACTATTTATGCTCAGATTACGTAATAATACATGATATATATTGATTCTAGCGAAAAAATAAAATTAGCTTACCGTGACGAAACTCAAACGGCAAGTCACGACTGGGGTCGATATCGACCCCACGCCCGCTTTACGACTGTGCTACTTCACTGCTAGCGAACAACTAACGCTGCGCCCGACATAACCCTACTTTTAGAAAGTTGAAATGAATTATGGTTCAGGTCCTGAGTCGATAATGTCACTCGCTAGCTCAGGAGCGTAGTTCAAAGTTCGCCTGGGGTCGAAATCGACCCCAGTCATGGATTCTAGGGTTAATTACGCATTGTGGAATGGTAACTTCACAGCAAACGTCTCGTTAGTGATCACAATGTGCCAATTTCACAAATTTAGCCAGTATAAGAATGGCATAATACGCACCGAGAAGAGGTTGCATAATTTTCAGCGGAGACACTGTCTGATAAATCATGTATCGGTATATCTCTAATATTTTTTTCAATATTTTTATGCGCTAAGCATATTATTAAAAAAAAATGATGTCGGGTAAAAGGAAATTATGTATAAGAATAAAAAACTAAAATAAAATTAGTTCAATATAATTGTTATATGAAAGAATGAGAGAATTTTTACACAATATTAATAAAAACATATACATCTGCATAATTCACTTAAGTGTCACAGAATTATACATTATGCAGTACATACATTTCTAGTTAGCGATTAGCTCTTGTAAAATATTATAACAATGCAATAATCAGTATTTCGCTTTGGTCTGAAAGAAGGATGCAACTCAATCTTTAATTAAATTCAAAACTCCTAGAATGTAACTCAAACATCAGCGATCAAGATTGTCGCGTCGGAAACGTGGGTTAACGTGGGAGTACCAAAAGACGCAAGACGGAGACGATGGGGATGGCAAACAATCTCCGGCCAGCGAGACATTGCAGGGTTATAAAATATGCATTCCCTATTCCTCGGTGGAAGGAAGGCAGAACAAAAGCAGAACGAGGCCGAAACCTCGTAAGGACCATCGCCTCCCTCCACCCATTTCCATATCCGCTTCCGCGAGAGAGCCCGTTGGCCGGAACGAAGGAGGAAAAAGCGAAGAAGAGAAGAAGGTGAAGGAGCCGGGAAAACCGAGTCGTACGGTACAAATTTCCGATAAAGATCCGACGACGTCGGAGGCGAAGGTGGGACGGCTGAAACGGCGACGAAATAAAATTACAAGCGGCTCTCCTGGAGCAAAAAAGGCTCTGCGAATGGGATCGATGCGGGGGAATGGGAGCGGTAGTAGCATAGACTGTGCCGGAATACTATACATTGGTAATGGTCCACGTTTAAGTCGAGTATCATTTATTTAAACTCATCGTTTAGGACAGCTACGAGAGACGTAACGACGTTCCGTCGCGTCGTTGCGAAAGTACGAAGTTTGCCCGAGAGTGATAAAAACACATTCGGATCAGACGTGGGTCAACGTTAACTGGGTCAAGATTCAATCGGAATACAAATTCAGTGTTCGATGACGATTAAATATCCATCTGTGACGTGTACACAGTACTAAGTACCTACTATAAAGTATAATATCTTATTAATTGAATGATTACGATAGAATGTTTCCAAGATAATACAATATTAACATTTTTATAAAGGCGAAATTAAGTTTTTGCGGACCAGATACTTAACAAGAATTTATGTAACGAATTTTTACCACAAGATAGCAAAGTGCCGTGCCGTTCTTTTTTCCGTGTGCCATCCATTTAGGCAACTAGCGGCACTCTCGAGGCGCGGCGAAATTTTTTTAATTCCACGCTAAGCGACCGCGGATTGTTGTTTCGGCATTCGCGGGCGCATTTGCAAAGTCGTCGACGAGTCAGCGTTCATTTCCGGGTTTAATCCGCGGTCGATGCGGCCCGGGCGAAAAATGGCCCGACGAAATGAAGCCATTTGCGCGAACAACTCGCGAGTGTTTAAACGCCTGTGCCGCACGCTATCTCTCCGTCCGTATACCCGCGATTTGCGAATCGCGGATAATAGCGGCCGCTCGAATTTTCATTGGCGCTGCTGAAATGCGAGCGCACTTATCGCACGTGAAGGGTCCTATCGTCCCAAAAATTGGCGAACCGCCAGCAATAACATCAGCTCGCGTACGGCAATCGAACGGTTGTTGATGGCGTATAGGTACAAGGTGTTCCGCAATTCTACCTTCGAACTATATTTTAACTTGGATTTTTTTCTTAAAAAAAATTTTTCCGAGAAAAATACTGTCTTTCGTAAATTATATCTTGTAGTCGCACTGAATAATTTTCAACATCCGACCTCAAATCGTGGTGATGAAAATTTTTGGAGTCCACTAAAAATTAAGAGCATAAGACCTTTCTATTTGCAGTTCGATACTTGTATTCGAAAAAAAAATCTGTTACTGCTCAATTATTTACGAATCAAAATTATTAATGCCACATCTTTTAAAACAGACGTTGTTCTTTTTAATTTACCTTCTAATATTAGCCGTCTGTGGCGATATTGACGGTAATTTTAGAATACCTTATACATGTTTCGATAAACTGTAAATCTTCTCCCTCCCTATCATATCCCCGACCAGACAGCTACTTCTCCATTCGAGCTCCGAAAACCGCACTCCTGCATAGCTTTTTTCACTCCCGAGGTTATTAGTTATTACTATTTGATAAAGTTATCGAACTGCTTCGTAATATTTTTATATATTACGCCTTGTCAGTCTCGTATCGGCGATTATCCTTTCAAATCGATTACAGTATAAACGGGGTATTCTCTAAAAATTCTGAAACATATGGAATTTAATAGCAAAGCCATATAATCAAGCACAAAAAACTAAACTTTGTCTTTGTTTTCAGTATCAAATAAAAGTGAGACTGACAATGAGTGGAATTACCTGGATAAAGCGTACAGTTCTTTTTAACAGATATTTAAAATAAGATCTAATTAAAATTAATTCATATTTGAAATCAAAAATTTTGAGAAATTGAAGTTTAAAAGATTGACGTAAATCTTTTGAACTGACGTACGTAATGTTCGTCGGTTGGATATAAATCGTCACCTTAATAGAAATCAAATGCAACTTATCGACATAATAAGATATTCAATTTTTATAAAAAAGTTATAAAAAAGTATTCTTTGATTCAATTTTTATTGAAAGAAGATTGAGTCAGTCAAAATTTGATAAAATTAATTCATTCAAGAATATGCTAAACGCATTCGTTCAATAAACTTATTGGAATTCAGTCAAACGTATCATCATTATACGGAATCAATAATTAGCACTGATAGATTCACACAGTGGGTGCTAATTACTATTTATGACAAACTCATCATATTTGTTAATGAAGTATCTCGTAATTATGGTCGTGCTCATTGTTTCCGAGATATAAATTCATAATCTTGCTATTCTCCAAATAGCGAACGACGAAAGATAACGATGTTGCGACAATAGAAAGAAAACGATTATCGATTTTATTATCCTAATTGACATAATTCATTGAGAGAGAAAGGTCAGGCTGGAATCAATAGTCCTCGGAATAAACGCTGTGTTTAGCGCTTTGCATCCAGAGCAAGAAATATATTCTTGCAAATATTACCGGTCTACGTAATTATTGAACTCGTAAAAGATCCTGACAATTTAAACGCCCTTTTGCTGGCTTGCCTTCTTAAGGATGCGCCGTTAAATAGCCATTAGCTCGATCGTCTAACTTTCTTTTTATCTGATTCCGTCGCGAGACGATGACGAATAGAATTCCGATACGCTCGCGTCAGCGGTATCGGCGGCGTTTTCGAAAGAGGAATGCATTTTCGCGAGACATTGAAGATTATATAAAGACAGATGATGGGTTAACACGGCCGTATTTCACATAACGCGGTTACCTTAGAAGGCGGATAATTGCTGCTGCTCCGCGACGGGGGAATGCACAAAGTTCGTTGGCGAATTTCTTTATCGCGCACGTGGAATTTTATCACCGATATGGCAGACAATCAAGAGCGCGCGCTATTCTTCGTGAAGCTTTCCATTTATTTTCTGACACCAAGGACTCCGTGCTCGCGCGGGCTCATTTGCCGCGAGAAAAAAGGAAGGCGAGAAGAGGAGTGAGAGAACGGAAAAAAGACAGAATGAGCACGCCGTTAGCTGTTTACAATTCATTAAGTATGAAAGCTTTGACCAGCTGCCCGTATTTTCCGTTTCCACTGCGAGATGCTGTTTGGAAATCCGCATTTCTCGCCGATATTTTTTTTTCGCCACGATGTTCCTGCGAAGGTGTCTGGTCCGCGGCACAATGTTTCGCGATTTTTAATTGGCTCGCAAAAAAATATATACCAATTACGAATAAGTCTTTAATTTTCGGCATAGAGGGAAGATACATTCCATGCAAAAGCGGTGACCTCGCGTTAGCCGTAATTTAATCAGTCGCGAGCGGGCGCGCTAATTAAGGCGTTCCGGTAATTAACGAAACGACGATCGGCCGAGTGAAAAGATTTGAACTCGTGAACAAGTTCCAAAGAGGTCACCATTGGTTGTCTCCATTACTTGGGCCGGGGTCCAGTCAGTGGAACTTTTCCGCTATTAACTTTTCGTCGTCTCGAATTTCGTGAATTCCATTGAATTAATTCTTACCGTCTCACATCGAAAAGAAGAAATTACGTGATTGTTATTCCACTACATTCACGTGAAAATTTTTATCTCTTATCGTTTCGCTTAGAAGAAAAAAATATATAATATCGTATAAGCTTAATCGACGTCGACGAATCAATTCTGTTTCTGCTAAATGTAGTTCAATAAGTAAACTATCAATCTTATAAGCAACTATATTTTTTTATCTATTATTTATTATATATTTCGCAGACAAAGAATGACCATTGGTTTCGAATTTAATTCGATTATTTTCAACACATTCTATTTAAGACTTTTCAATTTCGCAAATGGAGAGGAGGGTAAATTAGGTCATTAAATTACCGCAGGATGCAAGAATACAAATTGCTCTTGGGGACAAATTTGTCGGAAGGGTTGATTGAGAGCGATTTCGAAGTTGCCGTTGGTCATTACGGTTCCTTGCACATTGTCGTTACTCTGGAAACTCTGCTGCTTCTTTGTCTTGAGCTAGGCTCGTCCTCCGTCTGCTCCCCCCTCTCCCTCTCTTTCTGTTTCTCCCTTATTCTACGTCTTCATTTTTCCACTCCGTATCATCCTTTTAGCAAATGCATGGCAATACTATTTCCCTATGTGTCCCTTCGTTTCCCTTGGCGAGGAATTCGATTTGGCACTCGCGACCGATGGAAAACTTTGCCAAAAACGACCGTCTCACTCCTGATTTCTTGCTTGGTATGTGCCGATAGTCGATCGACTATTTTCTACATGTAAACGTTGGGACCAACGTCAAGGAATCTCAAATAATCCATCACGGAAATGGAGAAAACTGCACGGAAAACCGATGAATACAACCAGTATTACGTAATATCGTTGGCAACGTATTTTACGCTGAATTTAAAGTGCTTATCTGAGATAGTATAGCACATACCAGCATTAATATCACAGATATTATTGTACTTTATATTATATAATTCTACTTTTAGTTTATAATTTTATTAGCTGGCTTTTATTTCATACGATAATGCCGAGTTTAATCCGCTGCAGTCGACAAGTGCTTTGAGATATTAGACCGGGCACAGCACGTGCATTATTTAGCGCGTCGGCCGCGCTGAGACTCCCATCCTCTGTCGCGCAATTCGCCGGTCGTCGTCCCTTTCCTCTGTACGTCGCGTGACGCGAAAGACGCGGCTTGCCGCAACTCGGGCGAACCCAATTCCATCCAATTCCCGCCTTTCCTTCGGGAAAGACCGTGAGAAAGGGAGACAGTGGGGAGGAGAGAAAGAGAACGGAACCCGGAATAAGGCGCGTCGAACATGTTCGTTGGGATTCCGCCGCTCGCCGATAACGAGGCGCTTCCCTTAATCCGGCGAATTTATCGTGGCAGACGCTCCTCTTCTTATTTCGACCCGGTTATCGATGTCCCGTGTAATCCGCCGCGTCGTAGATGAAATTGGACATACACGACGAAATCGTGTGCGGGGAAAATCGCGCGTGGACGATCGAGAGGAAGCAGAACGAGAAACACCGACCGAGCGTTGGAATATTCGATTGTAACGACGAATTCCAGACGTACCACGAATGGTTTTGTTTTTTCCCACGAAATATAAAACAGAATAATGGAATGTCTAATATTTAGTGTAACGCAGTGTCGTTATCGGTATCAATAGCTTTCAAGTTATGAGCGACTGGAGAATAATCCGCAAAAATTACTTATCACACACATTTACATTGTATATATGTGCTAATATTGCTAATAACATTATTTGACAGTTTTAAAGAAAAACAAAATTATTGACTAAAAATGTATTGCGTGCATGTATGCAAAAAGCATAAATGTCTTATCTTCAAATCCGTGCTGGTGATAAAATTTGGATACAATTTTATATTTCGAGTCTTCATTTTAAGAAAAGAGGAAAAAAGGATCTTTTTTTTTTACAAATAATCTGCTTCTTTGTGAAGATCTTTTTTATAATAACAGTTGTAATGAAACGATTAACTTTCGCTCGTCTAAGCAACGACTCCGCGCGGCTTTCACTGCGGAAAACAATTTCACCCGTTTACAGCGTCATGTATCCATTAAACTCGAAGCCTTTTCATAAAAGGCTGCGCTTTATTGTTAGATTATACGACGACGGTTCGTAACAGGGATATTCCTCGGAAGGGTAATCGCGACGAGAGATAATGTTTTTATCTTCTTGCGAGCGCCGGCGGTTTTTACGAGTGTAACTTTGACTCTATCGCGAACTTTGTTGTGTCCTTTTGTGACGACGTCGATGGCGATTAAAGAAGAAAAAAAAGGAGGAGAGAACGAGAGAAGAACGAAACGGAGAGGACGAGGGTTCGACTGACCGTTTGCGAGGAGAAAATGATAAAACGATCGCGAAACTAACGGAATGCTGGTTAGCCGAGTGCCTTATAGCCACATCTTTTTTACGACGGTAAGGATCCGCCGCGGCTCTCGCTTATTAAGCCCCCGTAGATGGCACGTGACCACCGGCACCGGCCACTTCTTTTTCGCGACTTGCCATAACAGGTGGAAAAGTGGAACGTGCGAGAGAAACATAGAATAAAGTACGTTCTCTCACCGTTGAATCTCCTTCGGCCAAATAAATTTCGTCCGTCTCATGAGAACGAAACGAGAAGAGGAAAAACCGTAATAATTTTTTCGGATCTAACGAGCGTTTCCATCCGTGCGAATGATTCATTTCGCTCCATGTATGGAGACGGAGTCTTTCTCCAATATTCTTACTTTAATTTACAACATTTTTAAAACAGTGACTCTAATTCATTACACCAGCAAAATGAAAGACTCCATCATCACTAAAGCTATGATCATATTTTTAAATAATATCCAAAAGAACAACTTGCAGATTCTTTACTTAATTTGGAGCTTTAAATATTAATATTAAAGCTTGAAATCACCTTGAACTATTAATAATTTCTGTGTATACAAGTGGTATGAAATAAACGATTTTACAAGTCAAATTTCGAGTCACAATTAAACGACAAAACCTAATTCTTAATTTATTTTCAAATATATTTAGCTTTAATAAAATTTGAATTTAAAATTACTATAATTATACTAAACGGTTGTTATACGGGATACTGAGAACTTATAAAGAGA
Organism: Temnothorax curvispinosus; assembly: GCF_003070985.1. Taxonomy (NCBI): domain Eukaryota; kingdom Metazoa; phylum Arthropoda; class Insecta; order Hymenoptera; family Formicidae; genus Temnothorax; species Temnothorax curvispinosus. The sequence goes on along the minus strand of NW_020215445.1, from coordinate 239,582 downwards.
AATTATTCAAGAACTTTTGAATAATTTGGAAAAAGTGAGTGAAGTTTTTCGATATTACTCAAATACATTTTATTTTATAAATGAAAAATAGAAAGCATTTTTGTTGTTTGAATTTTGTAAGTCTTAGCCGATATCGATTCCATTAGGTGAGCGAAAGGTGTGAGTAAAACACGTCGCCTTTATTAACAAATGTAGAAATCATGAGATGGTAGTAATTATAAAGAGAGAATTCCGCCAAGAGAGTACCTAGAAAAATTAAGATTTAAATGATAAATGTCGCTCGCTAAGTGGTGCTTTAATTACAGTTTCAGTTGAGCCGGGCCAAAACCGACCGAGTTCATGTGCGAAAGATAACGTCCTCGTTAGCGAGAAGCCTTCGCTTAACGTAGTTTCGCTCTTAACTGCTATTTATGTTCAGTTTGGAGAATTCGAGAGGATATACGAACGCGGAGAATTCGCGGGCTTCTTAGAGCGGTCCGGACTCCTTATGGTTAATCAGACTTAAATTGTACTTCCTGCAACTCATCTATACGAATACAACAGCGTTGGGAGTCGGTGCAGCACGTTGTCGCCGAATTTGCAGTCCATTATACGATTAAATGAATCGCGGTTAGCGCGGCAGGCATCGTTATTTGCGATTATTATTACCGAAATTGGCGAGTCTGCTGAACATCTATCTTTCCCAAAAAGAATCTATAGCTCTCTGTATTTATGGCGGAAGTTAAACGCAAATTTACAGTGCGGGCGGCAGTGATACTCTAATGTTAGCGAGAATTTCGGTTAGATAAATACGTGGCGGCCTTTCTGCCTCGTGTTCCAAAGAGACTATAATTGTCACACGTAAAGTCGTAAAGTAAATAATGTAGCATTTGACGTACTCGTCAGCTTTTGAATAAGAAGTTACAACATAATTTAATACACGCTCTCTAATGTTAGATTAGTTTTATTTTATAAATTTATAATTTCTTACGTACGATTAAAATGTGCGCTTTCCTAACAAAGCATAGTTTTAATAATTATTTTAATTTTTATTATTGTATCTACTCTATGAAAGTAATAGCTTTATTAACTCAGTGGTCCCTCTCCTTTCCCCTAAACTTAATTGATCAAATGTAAAAATATTCTGCGACGCAAACCAACTTTTTCTTTGCTGACGATTAATCAGAATCGTAGAACTTCCCTCGGAATGCATCCTCGGCGGGGTGTCTCACGAGAAAACAACCCGACTCGCGGCGCGGCGTCGCGTCGCTTGCGGATTTTGCGGTCGATCTATCAATTTCCGTCGAAGACATCGTCGACTAGGTGCAAATAAGCAGCAACCGAGAGAGAGAGAGAGAGAGATCTGGCTTCGCTTCTCGTGAACTCTCGGTAATACACACGTATACTGTAATACCGAAGTCACGCGGGAGCGCATTGTGAGGGCGGAAGCGAGCTTCGGCGCGCGCCGCGGGTGAAGAAAGGAAACGCCGACAGACCGCCCGCGAGCGAAGATAGACGAGCGAGAAGCGCGAAAGAATGAGGAAGGAGCGAGATGACGCGGACGGGAAAAGATTGACGAGAGATGCGGAGACGCATGGGCGAAATCGCTAGACAAAATCTTAAACAGCGCAACGACGAATTTGCGCATAGAAGAATTTGTTTTGCGTCCGGTTCGGTTTAACGTTTTCATGATCTCTCAGCAGAATTTGAATCTCTCTGTTGATAACGTGTCACCAGGGAAACTGCGAAAATGATTTTTGAAAACGTCGTTCACGCCGCGCGATCTTTCCTTTCCGTGCCTTTACAGTTTATCGTCCCTACGGTGGTCGCTGTATCCGCACACCGACCACTGGTCACCGTAGGGACGGTAAAAAGTAAAACGGGAGAGTTTAGAAGCGCGGTGAATGCTCGACGTTCTCATCGTACACAACTACACACAAGCGCCGTTACTGCACCCGCATGCACTATTCGGTCGTGACTTTCCTCGTCTCGTTTTCCAAGACGTCTTGCGCGAGTAGGTACACAAGAGGTCGGATGAGTCGTGTGTGTGCGCGTGATGCACACGCATATATACCCACAGTCGTATATATCCGCGGAGGAGGACGAGAGGTAACGCGTCAAGGCTTTAATGGGATTCTATTTACGGGGTTCGTGCCCCGGCTAGGCAAACACTCCGTCGGTGCCGACCCCTCTCTCGGACGACTATCCTCCGCGTTCTCTTATATAGAGCCCTCCAAAAGCACTAGAATTTCAGAGATGGATTTCCTAGACGTATTTTAGGGCGAGTTTTCCGTAGCGAAAAGATATCGCAGAGATAACTAATTCTTATATTCTTCGATTTATTTATGAAATTAAGTTAGAGCGTTTATAATTAATCCTAAATTATTTTAAATTTTGTTTAGGCTTCTTTTGTTCAAGCGATCTTCTTTTCGAAAATATTTTTTCAAATACATTGATTTTTTAGTCTTTCAAAGCACACTTCCTACCGTATGTCTTATTTACTTTGCGTCAATAATTAATTAAACTCCATAGCCCACACGTAATCAGGCAATTATTAATATTAACATGGCATATTTGATCGTTATTTCAAGAGTACAACGCATATAATAAACGTTAATGGAATTGGCGTCGATAATGTCAGGAATTTTCTTGAAAAGCGTCTCTCTCTCTCTCCCCCCCTCTCTCTCTCTCTCCCCTAGAGAAACTCATAACAAACTCAAAGACCGGCATTAATTGAACGAACACTGTCGAGCGTTTCTGTTACGATTTCGCTGCATCTCTCTTTCTAAACACGCTTTTCCCGTCGATTATTGCAACTGTTGATCCGATGTATATCTACTTTTTATAGTGTCACGATGAATAGTAATTAACGTGGCTGACAAATTGCCACGGCATTCATCGCATTCCTTTCTCTCTTTCTCTCTATCTATCTCTATCTCTTGAGAGAAAGGGGGGAGGGCAAGAATGTTCAGATGACGGACGATGAAGAGAAACGCGCGATGGTTGTAATTTCTACGGCACTTTGTGCACGGCGACTCGGCTGGAGGTGTCAAGTTGCGTTAACAAAACGCACAAATGCATACACGGCGTATTTAGTTTGGAGGCATAGCAGCGTTTCGCGAAACGCGAGCGTCGTCTCGAAGTCTCTCTCTTTCTTTCTCTCCTGCGTCTCCTTCTCTCATTCCGCCTCTGCCCTTCTCTCTTCCATTCGTAACTTCTCCCATTTCATAAGACGTTACTTCCAACCGAACGAGTTTACAAGCAACAGACGCCACTTATCGTCTCGCAATGCTACACGCAGCGGCGTAACTCCATCTCCTCCATGTGCCCGCTTTCCATAATCGGAAACAAAAAACGAAGGAAGAGAGAGAGAGAAAAAAACTGTCACTGATCTCCGCGAATTGTCTTGCTCTAAAGTTCTACATTTTTTTTTGCGAGTATTGATAATTATCGATATATACACGAGTTCAGTTTATTACGCAATTATGCAAGCTATTCTAAGTCGCTTTTTTCTTCCATTTTTATATTATGATATAAAAAACGAAACGTTGACGCGAAACAATCGTGATACTTTATCCTCGTATACTTCTCTATTTTGAGCGCGAATGTTTTATAATGCTAGCAATAATAATATTAATAATAATAATTAATCAATGCATGTATATGTATCCGGAGAATCCTTAGCACTTCATTAAAAGAAATTTTGAAGTAAATTACAGGAATTTATTTATGTATAAAATCTTGAGATATACATGTAATGCTTGTAGAAGTACTGTTTATCCTTTCAATCACAGAAATCAGATAATGGATTAAAAAATATAAAAACTGTAATAATGATAGGATACTATTGATTAGTTACGAGGTTAGATCATCAAATGTTAAGGGTTTTTAATAAAAAGAAAAAGTTAATATCTATTTAATTTTTTAATGGATTTTGCACAAGAAATAATTCAAAGACTAACCGTCCCGATTATTTAATATTGAAACAGAATTTTCACGAGCAGAAATCGATTTTAAATTTAAAATAGAATCTGAAGCTCAAAGGGCGTGTGATAGTTCTAGGCCATTCTGTATCCTTGGAACGAGGATATTCAATTACCGACGGAATGTTTGCCGATACTTTGTCGTCGACACGCGTGGTACCGATAGTATTCGCGTCTACGGTTCGAGGCGGAGTATCGATATTGGAACGTTACTGAGAGAAAATAAACAGAGGGAGATTTCTCGCGCGCGGAGTAACCGGATATCTCCAAGTTACTACGAGGACGCTGCTCATCTTTAACCCCTAGATTCCTCGTTTCCTAGTACGACGTAAAATCGATAGGAAACTTCTCTGTGTATATTACTTTCAATGTTTTATTTCTATCTTTGTGCTTTCTGGTTCTGCGTTTATATTTGCAAGGAAAATAGACTAAAATATTTGTTTTTTACCCTTGTATTATGTACAAATATATTTAGAATTAATAATATTTTAGAATCATTTACCATTGCGACGCATTTATAGTTGAATTAAGTGCAGCGACGAATTGCAATTGGCGATTCTAATTCGTTTCGGCAATTTAATTAGCCTGACCAGCGAGCAACGCTCCGCACGAAGATTCACGAACTTAATATCTGACCAATCGTTTTTTCTTTTGTTATGACCCTTAGGAGAGAAATTACGTTCGCCCCGAAAGGCGACGGCGCATATAACGCGCCGGGGAAAACGAACAATTTCCAATTAAACTTTTTCTCAGGCCGAAGAAGCGCATCGGTTTACAATCTACCGAGACGCCGCGCCGTTAGTCAAAAAAGTTAAAATGTAACTGCGGATCATAAGAAAATGCGCACGCTGTGCCACGGGACAAAACAAAGTGAGAAGACTATGGAAGAAGGCTGTCGCGAGGGGAAGAATCGGGAAGAACAGTCGGGAGTTTGTGTGTGCGCGCCAGGGGTTACTGGCACTCGAGAGTTTCTTATTTTGTTTCATTGTGACACTTCGCGAAAACTTCTGTTACTTTCCTCGCCCGGCGTTTACGGGAGTTACTCCGGCATCGTGCCGTTTGTTGCGGTGTGAACGCGCCCTTAAAGCCGAAGTCACACGATAAGTCTTTTCTTGTTCCACCGCGTCTCTCGGCAACGTTTAAATTAGAAATGCCTTTCGCGCACGCTAAGCAGACGACGTTGAAACGCCGCCGCCGTTGCGATATAATCGTGGTGGATACCCATCAGAAACCGTGGCACTCGTACACGCGATTAACGATGATAACTAACATGTCTGAGATAATTCTTGAAATTTCACTTAGGTTTATACGCTTTCAGATACTTCTGCTTTAATTTCAGAATTGCTGCGATGGCATCAATAGCGATATTTATAAAGTTTTTAATAAAATATTACAATGAACTATCTTTATTAGATTAGAGTACAATATATATATATTTTTTATAAAAATCTTAAATTAAAAATTATATTCAAGATAATATTTAAATAATATAAATTGATACCATGTATATTTCAGAGAGATTTCTAAATTTGTTATCTATATACGTCATATCATGGTGTTATTGAGAATATTAATATTAAATTCGATAATTTAATGCACTGTTGTGTAAAAATATATCTATTTCTTTTGAAAAAAGGCAATTTTATCCGATCTAAGACTCCTCTCTCTCTTTCCGAGAAAAATTATCCTTGTAAGCTTTTAAAAAATGACAGTTATATTTTTATCTCATATATTTAAATTAAGAAGCTCGTATAAAATGTTATTTTTGGCAAACTGACAAATTAAAGATGCACTGCATCGTGCAAGTTTTTTCAAGTTCAAAATCTCAGAAATCTTATATTTCCCATCTGTTTCGATTCACTTGACGATTGCATACGAGAAAGTATACATTCTGTGTCCATCACGTCGATTTCAAGTAGTGAGCAGTATGTCTGATCGACCATCGCGCGAGAGGGACCAGTTTCCCCGACGCGCAGTCTGATCGTCGCCAGACATTTCTACTTGCTCGCCACTCGAAGATTTTGCGCGCGCAAAAAAAAATTTCCTCAATGTCCGCTTCTCCAGTTCCGCAAAAATTTCCATCGACGAAGAGTAAACACTTTCTCCCCCGAGAAATGTCTGCTTATCCGTCACGGAGAGAAAACAACCGCCCTAAGGAGATTTGATTTTAGCCGCAGACAAAAACCGAAATTGTCGTCGCCGAAGGCGGAAGTGCCGCCGCCGCCGCCGCGCGTCGTTGTCGTCGCCACATCTATCTTTGCCTCGTATTTTCGTAAGCGCATTGCTTGTTATTTCGGAGGCAATCCTTCGACAATTTCTTCGCCTCCGTCGTGTCCTTTTCCCGTTCTCTTTCTCTCTCGTCGTCCTTCGCAAAATAACAATCTTTCGCGATGAATATACGCCACTTACGTACGAAGCGTCGAGCCACTTTCGACTCAGACGCTTGTTTCCATATACATCTCCATATATTCTCTTTTCCTCCACCGATTGCGTAGTCAAGGGCCACACACAACTCGTTATTCGCGTTTTGACGTAATTACCGATTGGCGATGTCTACTCGAATAGATCGAAGAGAATAATTTGTTTTTTCATTGTACAATCGTGATATATGAGATCGCAATCCTCTCGCAGTCAGTGGTAGCGAATTACCACCCATGCTAATTAAATTTCCGACTCGAGTTCGTGATTCGCGCTTTACATTCGGACGAACGCAAACGGATCAAACGTAATCGGGGTTGAATGTCGATATCCCGATTAAGAGTGTTCGATAAAGCAAGAAGAAAAAGGCTCAAACGCTCTCTAATTAATTTCATATTCGGATCATACAATTCACGCTCTTTAAAAATATCGATAATTATAATCGATCGATCGCATACTCGTAAAAGGCTGATGATAGAAAAATCAGGATTACCGTTTCTGTGTAAGAAACTATAAGATAAAAATTTCTGAAAAGATTCAGAAATCTTTTTTTTTCGCTAGAAAGAAAAATTTGTTAAATTAATAGAACTTTATTATCTATCTTACTTTTATATTAATGTCTAATTAAACTAATTATATTAATCATTAAAATGTGTTTTTCTTCTAATAATCTTAATAGTTTTCAAATATCTTTAAGTTCAGATAAAAATAATAGAACTTTAGATGGAGCAAGAAGTTAATTGGAAAAATTAATAACAAATAACGAAATAACAAATTGAAAGAAAAGATCGAGAAAGATAAGAAACTTTACTATGAAAAGCTCGAAATACGGAAATGCGACGAGATAAGAAAAGTGACAAGCTTGAAAAAGAGCATAAGATTAGAACGAAGGAACATTCGAATACCTCTTTGCATATTTTATTCCCCAAGTTCGAGTGTATTTCGACGATGCAGTCGTCTTGCAGTTTTAAATAATTCAGTCGCATCGTTACCAACGGTATATAGAATTGACAGCCAGATTGAAAAAAAGGTGAACTTTGTCGGGAGTTAATCGAAAACAAATTTTCTGTAGGGACTGACGAGCACGTTGATTATTATTTGATGAACGGAGAACGATTGTCCGTGGATCAGAGCCGACTTGTATATATACAGTGCCCGAAATAAATCGAAAAAGGGGCGAGAAAGATCGTAGGGCGAGAGAGCCCAGGGCTCTCTCTCAGTGTTATAAATCGTGATTTAGATCGGTCTAACCGCATAAATTTTGGATCACAAGCCGGCGCACCATCCAGCTGCATTATTTCCACGGGTCGGCCGTTAGTGCTGGTCTCAGGACCTTTATGGATCCTGGGTCGTTAATTTCGGTGCCGGCTACCTATCCACGTCCACTTTAACCGAGTGCACTTTGCGCCACCGTCGTCGCCGTCGTCGTTGTCGTCGTCATCGTCATCGTCATTGTCATCGTCGTCGTCATCATTGTCATTGTCGTTGTCATCGTAATCGCCGTCGTAGTCGTCGATGTCCTCGCTGACCGCACAAAGGAAACAACGATGAAATAATAGCGCGCTTGTAACGCAGGCTTTGATTGTCGCTCATCGACAATTAACACGTTAGTGTTACTGCGGTTCGTTGATCACAAAGCTTTCGCGATTACTCTCGTCACATCACGGGGGCTATCGCGATCGATCGGTCAATCAAAATCGGATATTATGCAAATAATTTAGTGTCATTAGTTATCCGAATAATTAATCGAATAATTTTGTTTGAGTAATATATTTGGTAACAATTATTGAGAGGCTCTGTAATAAATTCCTCAAGCAGATTAACACACATATAACCACGTTATATGTTCGTTACCTATTACTCAAATAAAATTACTTCCAATTTTGTCTTTTCACGATAGATAGCTTCTAAGTAGATTATAGTTAATAATTTCCTTATCGAGAAATCAATTAGGTAGTGAAATAAGTTTGCGAGAAACTTTCTAACATATTTCTGGTGTAACCGTTTAAATTGATTGACATAGTTGATTATTTCGTCTTTTAATGCTAAATGCATCAGTACATCGATTTTTCCATTTCAGATAATCATTTTGCATCAGACAAATATTCTCCTGCTATCCAGGGAAGAATATAAAATTACTTTAAGGAAAAAACATGAAGAAAATAATTTTTAGATAAATGAAGCGCGTAACAACAAGACCGTGTTTAAATAGCATAATATGAATTTATCATAGTCGGAAATTTATCCGTGCGGAATTCGCTCGAGCTCGGGAAATATAAATCCGAAATAAAAGCCGAGAGATCGACAGTGATCCGCGAATGCATACAGGAGCCACGTAAAAAGGAATCCCGTATCCGATATTTGTTAACCGCGCCCAGGATCGATCGACGACGACGACGTCGTTCTTCCGGCGCGCAGTTTAGGATTGTTTCCACGTTTCGCTACGGCGAAATCGACGGAATCCTCGCGACCGAATTATTTTGATGGGATCGCGCACGAGACGAATACGACGGCATTACATTTTCGCAACGCGTACCTATATGTACGCGTCTATTCCTACCTCGCCGTTTCCCTTTTCCGCAGTCATCCTCCGACCGACTCTGCGTCGGCCACCCGCTCGTGAAACGCGTCCCAACGTCGTGCTTTATCTCCGCAAACGACAATACAGCGAACGCTGTTACCTCTAATCTCTCCAATCCACACACATAATTTGCTTAAATTGGAAAGAGCCGCCGGAATTAATAGTTTTCGGCTGGCTGTTTTATAACGGCGGTGAGATGCCGCTCGCAATTATGCTAAGTTATATTTTCATTCCAGTTTGCGGAGACATTCAAGTCTCGTTGATGCCTCGCGATCAAAAATCTCTGTTTATAAGATAATATTTTATTTTTGGCAATTATTATATTTTAGACAATGTTTTTAATTATTGTAAATATCGTTTAACGTATTCTCTGTCATATGAAATGCACAAAATATCCATTTTATATAGGTATATCTGAACATCCTCGTATATATTACGTATATTCATTAGTTCTATTACATGTTTTTTTTTTAATAGAGTTTTTTTCTCTCTAAAATACATCGCCGCTCTCGACGGAGGAAAATACGGGAAGTACAAATATACGATATGGCCGTTATGAAAACAATCATAACCGAACCGCAGCAGCGATCTAAAGCGTCGAGGTGACGGCTCCGTCACGTCCGCGCGGATTAAAGGCGATTCGAATTTTATTAGGTCGCTCCAAACTTCGGCTGATCCTAAGCAAACGGTGTGGCAGCTTTTACCCAACCCTATCGCTTACCCATGCCGCCACCAACCTTCCTCCTCCGTCGTGAGATACGCCCGCTACCTCCGATTTCAATGGGGATTCACCGACGCGCCGTTCTCTCGTATCCCAAGAACTGTGCGTGCCTCCACGAAGAATCACGTGCACGGACTAATTTCCCTGGTAGAACGCGATAGAACGCGCAGCTTGCGAACACTGCCTCGTCGGGAACGTGCTACGAAATTCTTACGATCAGATATATTTCGGACAGAAGAGCCAACGAACTGCGTTCATAATCGCTTTTTTTTTTTTAGATTGCATCGAAATCATCCGCGACATATCGTTGCAAATGTCGTTAATTAATACCATCCCTGGCGAATTCATGATCGCGTTGCGATTTTCATTAAACCTCTCGTTAAAAGTTCTGCCGTGTATAACATGTTCGTGTCGCGTCGCGAAATCGAAGCCTCTGTCGCTTTTGTGTAAGTTCGTGCAATCTGTATTCGCGACAAAATTCGCGAATTACACAATGCATAATATCATTTAAAAAAAAAAGATTTTATATTGACTGCACAAGTTTATAGTAATAAGTAAAAAACAAAAAACTTTATTAATATCTTCATTATTATTACTTTAATTTATAATAAAAGACCCGTTTGTATATTCACATAAAATTTATTAATACAATAATTTCTCCTGTTATCGCATTGAATCGATACTTTTTGTTCAGAAATAAAAACGTAAACGTAAAAGTGTTGAGTCTCTAGGAATGCATTCGGCCAAAACGTCGAATTGACTATTATAGTCTGCATTTATCCTGTTTCTGCAATTTCGAGCATGCCACGGATTTAATTATCCGTGCCACGCAATGCCCCAGTCTGTTATGTTTCCTGGTGCGACCGGCAATCATTTGTATCTTGCAAAATATTTAACTGGCGCAATCGCGCGCGCGACGCGACGGTTCGCCCGTTTCTCGCGAAACTTATGAACCGCGCATGTTGGTGCATACAGATTTCCGCAAAGCATTCCAATTATCCTATTCAACGGCTCGAATGTTCCGGACTGAATTTCCGCGCGAAGACGGCGAGTGTTTTTCGTACTGTGTTACGCGCCGAATAAAATCGAAACGGTCCGTGTTAATGAAAAATTTCAATTAATTTAATTTATAATTAAAAATTATATGTGTCTGGATTTAAATATCAAAATGTCAAACACAATTTTTCATGAAATACAATGTAATATGTTTTAATTGAAGAAAGATTTTTTAAATATAATTATCATATTTAATATAATTACCATGAACAATATCAAAAGCAATGCATGATATTTGCGGCGTTCATGCAGGAATTATATACATACAAAATTGATAAAAAATTAATAAAATTTTGTTACACTATAATCTCGATCTCGAGATTATATCATATATCTAAGATTAACTTGCATCAAATTCGTAATTAAAAAATGTATAAATTAAAAATTATATGTATTTGGATTTAAATGTCAAAATATTAAACACACTTCCATAAAATTCGATATATATATTTTAATTAAGAAAAACTAGGTATTAAATTTAATATAATCATGAATAAACTAAAAGCAATCCATGGTATTTGCGGCTTCACAGAATTGCAAAAGTAATAACAAAAGATCAATAAAGCACTATTCGATCTCGAGCCAATATCGTATAAGATCAGCTGGCATCAAACTTATCGTTTATCCGTATTCCTACATCGCGTTATATCGGTACTATGCGAGGTACTATGAGATGCGATGAGCTTTTGAGTTAACTGGATTGCAAAGAAAATAGAGTTGGCTTTAAAGCCTATACAATTTCCATACGCTGTACATTTCTAAGGAGTTATCATTTAATGATTCTATATTTCTAACTGTCAAAGCATTTTTTTTTTAATCAATGCGCTTCTGGTATCTCTCTATGTTACATCTCTCTGTTATTCACAATCAAGGAAAAATAGCGAAAGCAAGGGAATACATAGCGATATCGTGTTCACGTTAGCGCGCAAAATTGATAACGCGATGTCATCCCGTGAGACACAAACTGCGACATCGATGGTACCGGTTATAAAAATTTGATAACGTGATATTTCCCGTTCGCACCTCGCAACGTTATAGGCGACAGATATAAAAATCGTCGCGCGTATAGATCAATCTCCGTTTAATGTCAGGATAATCCTCTTACTCTTTTTAATTTGCTGTATAATTGACGAGCGAAAGACATACGCGTTTTTGCGAGATTGTATAATGCCGAAAAATGTTCGGGCGCGAAATATCCGAGATAGGGAATGCGAAAAAAATGCCTCGAGCGTGTACAAATTATTCGTTTTCGCTACAAGCTGTCCGATTTATTCCTTTATCAATTACACAAGCTACACGAACTATATACAATATTTGAATACTCAAAAATCAATTCAATCTGTTTCGAATCTCGGAAATGCTATTTGTCGCAATCGCTAGAACCGAATTGTCTCTGATCTACTTCTGGGTGTCGTGTCGTGTCGTCGCTTCTATACCGAAATCCGGTGAACACGACGAGCGTGCGCGTCCCGCGGAATTGCTCACGCGCGATTCTCTTTGTTCCATTTAATAAGATCCGTACGTATTAATCTTGACATCGTGTCCGCGGCTGCAGTCGACATCGGTGGACGTTAAGTCTCGCATGGGTTTAGGCAAGCGAGAGGCGAGAATGAGAACATGTTAAACGGATTTGTCGAGACAACGCCGCGCTCGATTCTCTCGCACGTCCTGAGACCGGCTAAAAGAGCTTTCAGTCGATCCACCCTTCCCCGGTCCTGCTGTATACCTTCCCCTCCTCGCCGGATATCTCTCGCGCTCGCATCCTCGCATGGCACCCTCCCTCCGTCGCCATCCCTTGTTCGCTCACCGCACTTCCGCGCTCGCCTCGCTTCCGTCCACTCGCTTTCATTCTCTCTATCTATCTGCTCGCTCACGGCATTAAGTACGCGCTTAATGGCATCGTAGTGTAGAGAGCGGCGCGCATTAGCGCCGGCGGCCGCTAATCTCGAGCAGCGTCGATTAAGCAATCGACGCCGGGCGGCTTCCCGCTGCGCGTCGCGTGTTTGCTGCACACCCGCGACGCGACGCCGCCCATGGATTTTAATCGGCTAAACACTTCAAGTGCGAACGCGCATGCAGAAAAGGACCGTCGAAAGACCCGCGTTTCTACGTCTAAGGAAGAAATTTTTATTGCAATTATTCTTACAAAATTTCTCCAGGAACAATAAAAAGCAATAGTAAGACAAAACAGTGGTAA